>NW_026535794.1:1385000-1552500 GCF_028551555.1 Melozone crissalis | reverse complement strand
CTGGAGTTCCTCAGTTCATCTGGAGAGTTTTGGCAGGGCTGGAGGGCGTGGAGGAGGAACAGAGTTGGGAAAAGCAGCTTTTGCATCCAGAGAATCCTAAAATCACTGAAACTGGGAAAGATCTCTGGGATCACTGAGTCCAAGCTGTGCCTGATCCCACCAGAGCCCCGAGTGCCACATCCAGGAATTCCTGGGACACCTCCAGGGGTGGGCACTCCAAACCCTCCTGGGCAGTTTCAATGCCTCACCATGCTTTCCATGGGGAAATGATCCCAAATATCCAATTTAACCCTTCCCTGGAATTACCTCGGGCCATTCCCTCTCCTCCTGTCCCTGTTCTCTGGGAACAGATCCCAAATCCCTCCGGCTGCCCCCTCATGTCCCAGAAGGTCCCCCTGGAGCTCCTTTTCTCCAGGATGAACATTCCCAGCTGGTCTCCAAACTCCTCACGACCTAACGCAATGGGAATATCCAGGAGCTGGAATGAGATGATCCCTTCCAACCCAAACCATGGTGGGATTCTGGGATTCCACGGTGTCCAGATTTACCAGCAATCACCTGGACGTTCCCCTCTGCATGGAGCTCATTCCATGTGCCCCTGGCTATCAGATCCAAGCAGTGGATCCGAGATTTTGGAATTTTTCTGTGTTCCTTGAGGTCCCAACTGCCCTCAGCCCCATCATAGTGATGGTCTCCAAAGAGTGACGGTGGAAAAGTTGGATAAATTCCAAGCAGAACCCAATTGGATCAGGAAATGGTGTTCATTAATCCATCATTAATTAGGAATTAACTCAGATGTCCTGTGGACTCCGAACACAGCGGAGTCGCCCAAGCAGAGTTCCTGTCTGGAATTCCACCAGCAGCCAATGCCTGGATTCTTCCATTGCATCTGATCCCATGGAATATTTATAGCCTTTTCCCAATGTCCCCAAGCCCCTGCTGACAATCTGCACTGCCACCTTGTGTGATTCCGGATTTCACTCCGGCTTCCTTCGGGATCTTCCCTCTCCATTTCTGCTGGATACCCCTCCCTCCTTCCCTCCCAATCCCAGAATTTTCACCTGATCCCAAAATATTTTCATTATTCCCTAAAACCCTCCTGCTATTCCCACTTGTCTCAGCTCCAGTCAGGCTCTGATCTCATCCCTGCTCCTGCTGGTGGAAAATCCCTTGGAAGTGCATGGAATGGTTCAGATTCCAAAGATGGATTTTTCCAGGACTGATATTCCAGCTCCTCATTCTCCTCCCACTCTTTTCCCTGGCTCAGGAACTCTTGCTCGGGAACCTGGGGAGGATCAGACCCAGCAGGAAAAAGATTGGGAATTTAGGATTCGTCCCTGAGCTTCAATTTCCCACTTGCTTGTGGCTGTGCCTGTTCCATCCCCAAATCCAGGTCAGGGAGTTCATCCATGAATGGTGTGCAAAGAACAGGATCAGATCGTACAGGATGCAGAAACATCCAGAAAAATCCCATCCCGCAGGATTTTCCCTCAAATCACTGCTGGTTTAGGGTGATAAGAGGGTGTGGAAAACCCAAACCCAATCCTGGTTTCTCCTCCCTCCTCCAAGTTAAAAATCCATGGTTTTATTAGAATTTTCTTTTAGTGACATTTGAGACTGGTTTTGTCATCGAGGGTTAGGTGTGGAAGGGGAAAATCCAGGGAATTTTGGGTGCCCTGAGGAGCAAATGGTGAGGTTGGAAATTTATTCCCAGGTATCCCAGTTTTTCCCAGATTATTCTGTCCCTTTCCACACCTCCTGCCACATCCAGCAGCTGGATCCAGGTTGGAGATAATTCCTGACAGGAAAAGGAGACACTTGGACTTTCTCTTTCCTCTTGTCCCCCTGCTATCCACATTTTATCCTTCTTTTCCCACACTAAATCCAACTTTCAATTCCCTGTTGCAGCCCAAATCCCTCCCCTGTGATCCCAAAAATCCTCTCAGTGTCCCAAATTTGCACATCTGCCCTCGGGAGCCCTGTGAGCTTTGATTTTAAATTTAAATTTTTAAATGTATCCATCCCGCCCCATGGAGCTGCTCAAGGCCCAGATGGGAATTCTGGGATGTTCATGGAACAAGGGATTGAAATGATCCTGAGGCACGGCGTAATTAAGCTCGGACTAACTAAACCTGGCTCACAGCGCTCACGTTGGACACAGTGAAGTCCCACCACAAGAACTGAGTTCAGGTGATCCCAGCAGTGCTGTTAATGTTCAGAAACACATAATCACGAGAATGATTCTATGCAGGTGCTTTTATTGAAGAGCTCTGGGTGTCAGGGGCACAAACCCAAAGCTGACTCCAACGTGGGTTCAGGATGAACATGTTTCTACATTCTATCGTCATATAACTTTCATGTTAATTATTAAACTTATATTGTTCTATTGTATACATGGATTTCATCCAAGCATGGGCTCCTCGTGGCTCCCCTCAAACCTCTAACATAGTTTCTTATGATTCTTCTTACAATTAAGCAATAATTGTATTTAATTACTAAACAATCATCACATCTAACAATTATATCATTTATCATATACTGCTTACGCAGGTGCAATTTCACATGATCTGGCAAAACACAAAGCCCAACATTTTCAGAGTCTATTTTTAACATTTTTCTAGGGCCCTACTAAGTCTAGCTTCTTTCTAATTCCTCAAATTTTATGATTTTAAAACCTTTTACTATCAGTGCTTCCCAGCGGGATTTTAGGCAGAGCTGTGTTTGCATCCAATGGGAACTCGTGGATCTGGTGCCATTCCCAGTTGCTCCCTGTCCCCCTTCTGCTGGGATCCAGTGAAGGATCCCAGTTTAAGGACATGGGAACGTTGGAGCCAGCCCAGAGGAGGCCGCGGAGCTGATAAAGGGACTGGAGCATCTTCCCTATGGAGCTGGGAGAGTTGGGAATGCTCATCCTGGAGAAGAGGAGGATCTGGGGAGAGCTCAGAGCAACTTCCAGTGTTTGGAGGGGCTTCAGGGAAGGGGAAGAGGGAATTTTCCTCAGGAGCTGGAGGAACAGGACACAGGGATGGGGTCAGGCTGACAGAGAGGGATTTTAGGAAGGAATTCCTCCTTGGGAGGGGCTGGGATGGAATTCCCAGAGAAGCTGAGGCTGCCCCTGGATGCCAAGGCCAGGCTGGATCACCCTGGGACAGTGGGAGGTGTCCCTGCCCATGGCATGGGTGGCACTGGATGGGCTTTAAGATCTTTTCCAACACAAACCATTCTATGATTCTTTTGCAATTCTATCCTTTAAAGTGTCGTGCTGGGACAAATGAACAGATTTATATTAATAAGACATTTATTTATTTCAGATTTTTAAATATATGGAAGTAAAAAAAAAAAAAAGTTGTTTTGGTGTGAAGTTGGGGGTATTTTAAAATGTATTGTCCTCTTTTTACCCTCTTGTAATAAAAGCGGGAAGAAATGAAATTAAAAAATGAAAACGTTAAATCTATTTTATAAAGGGTTTAAATCCAATTTTTAAAAGGGGGCCCAGAGAAGCTGAGGCTGCCCCTGGATCCCTGGAAGTGCCCTAGGCCAGGCTGGACAGGGCTTGGAGAAATCTGGGATAGTGGGAGGCGTCCCTGCTCATCCGGGGGGTCTGGATCATCCTTAGGCTCCCATCCAACCCAAACCATTCCATGATTCTGGGATCCACTTGGATCACCAACTCCTTTCACATCCTGACTTTTGCCTCTGCATCAGACTCCTGAGAAATCTGTACATTTTCCTTGCAGAGGAGACCAAGAGATGGAAAAATTCCTTCTCCAAATTCGGAGTTCCACTTCCAGGCACAGAACAACCAAGGGGTGTTTCAGATTTTTATTTCCAGACTTATCTCCTTCAATATTCCTTCACGTTTTATCAAATCGTGACCCTGGGACTGACATCTGGGAACCCTGTCCCCGCTGTGTCCCTGCTGTGTCCCAGCCTCTGGAAGTTCATTTTCCCTGCTTTACTCATTAACTCCGTGCCAGCTCCGCCTGATTAAAAATTCCTGCCCCAAGCAGAAAAGTGTGGGACAAAGGGATTGTTTAACCATCCCAAAGGGGGATTGCATGGATGGAACAACAAAAACCTCATCATTTATTCAGGACTGGACTTCCTCTGCAATATCCCCCTGGTTTTCCATTTATTCCAAGCTCTGATCCCGTGGAGTTGGAGAACATTGACCTCTGGCAATGTTAAACTCCGGGAACAGGCTGGAGTTCACAGTGGAATTTTTAGGGAGCGTTTTCCTGTCCCTAAGGAATCATTAATGAACTTTCACGGATAAGAAAAGTCCTGCCACACCAAATCTTTGTCCTGGGTTGTTCCCATGATATCCATGTAATCCTAGACTGGCTTGGGATGGAAGAGAGTTTAACACCCCCTAATTCCAACCCTCCTGATCATTTTAGGTTTTGCATTTTGGGGTTGCTGTGCTGGGAGAAAGCCCGGTCTGTGATGCTCCATCAAACCCATGGACGCAGGGCAATGAGGATCCCAGAATTCCAGGATGGTTTGGGTTGGAAGGGACTTTTAGGATCATCCCATTCCACCTCCTGGATGGGCATGGGCACCTTCCACTATCCAAGGGTGCTCCAAGCTCTATCCAAGCTGGTCTTGGACAATTCCAGGTCAGACTGGAGGAAAATCCTCCTGGATTTCTCCTTTCAATGCCCCTTAAGGGCTTCTTTAATCCCAGATTCTCTGGTACAGCTGGAAAGGGATGCAAAGGGGATCCTGGCATTCCTTATTCCAAGAGGAGACTCAAAACCAAGGAAGTGACACTGGCCAGACCTTTCCTGCCTCTTCTGCTCCCCTTTCCCAGACTTTGGCCAAGAGGAATCCATGGAGATTTCCCAATCATTCCTGAGGATGAGGATGAGGATGAGGATGAGGATGAGGATGAGGATGAGGATGAGGCCTCAGGGCAACGAGGTCGCTGTGACCCCACCCAGTCACCCAACTGTCCCCCCATTCCAGGCTTCTCCTGGACAGAATCCAGGGAATGCCAAGGGTTTAATGAGGCAAAGGAGAAGCCAAAGGTGTTTTCAGAGACCTCCCGTCACCTCTCCATAAATATTTAAATGTTGGAATGCAGTGCCAGCTTTCCCTGGAATTCCTGTCACGACTGGGACAACAAAACCTCCTCTCAAGCACATTCCCATCCTGAATCCCCTTTGGAAAATGGAATTATTCCTGTGATGCTTGGTCTGGAAGCAGAGTTCAGGCAAATCTTCCTTTCCTCTGTTAATCACAACCAAACACGGGGAGATCCCAGAAAATTCCCTGCATTTCCACAGAGATCCCAGAAAATTCCCTGTATTTCCACAATTCCCACGTGCAACAGAAGGAGTCACAGCTCAGATCCCAGGATCTCAGAGGTCTTTTCCAACAGAATTCATTCTGTGATCCTCTGAAATGCTGGATTTTTTCCATGGATGAAGCTCCAGAGCAGGGGAGGTTCAGGAGAGTTTGGAATTTGGGCTGGACAATCCCAAAGGATATGAAAGGTGGGCAGGGTTCATCCAGGGGCTCCGAGCTCCCTGTGGGTTCCTCAGGAATCAGCTGCTGGCTCCAAATGTTCATCCTATCTGACTGTGCTTCCACCAGGGAATTCCAGCCCAAACTGAGAATATTCCCACTACATCCCATGGAAAGTTTGGGAAAAGTTCTGTGGAGTCACAAAAAACTTTGGTTTCCATAAGTAAGGGTCAGTAAAAAAAATACATATGAAAATTCATCATTATGGGGGAAACCTCAACCTCCTCTGGGGCTCCCAGCACAGGAAAGACCTGGAACTGCTGGAAGTGAATCCAGAGGAGGCCCCGGAGCTGCTGCAGGGCTGGAGCCAGGCTGGGAGAGCTGGGAATGTTCATCTGGAGAGGAGCAGCTCCAGGGAGAGCTCAGAGCCCCTGGCAGGGCCTGGAGGGGCTCCAGGAGAGCTGGAGAGGGACTGGGGACAAGGATGGAGGGACAGGACACAGGGAATGGCTCCCAGTGCCAGAGGGCAGGCATGGATGGGAGATTGGGAATTGGGAATTCCTGGCTGGGATGGAATTCCCAGAGCAGCCGTGGCTGCCCCTGGATCCCTGGCAGTGCCCAAGGCCAGGCTGGAGCAGCCTGGGACAGTGGGAGGTGTCCCTGCCCATGGAATGGGATGGGATTGGGATAATCCTTAAGGTCCCTTCCCACCCAAACCATTCTGGGATCCTATGACAGGAATGATGAACTGTGGTCATCCCAAATTCCATTTCATTCCCTATCCAAGCTCTCCTTTACATTCCAGCAGTGGAATGAAACTCCTGAACTAAACCCCCTCTGATGGTGAAGCTGGACACAAGAAACTTTTTTTTTTTTTTAATTCTCAAGGAACAATATCCAACAAACATCCATGGATTCCGTGGATCGATAAAGGATATTGGAATGAGCATTCAGGTGGGTTTTTTTTTTTAAAAATAGGATTTGGGATTATTAAAGCTGCGTCCCCAAGCGCTCACCAAGGGCAAATCCTGAAGCTGCAGCCATGAGGAAAACAAGGAGAATTCTCCCTGGTTTATTTCCCAACCACAGCAACAGCAGGAGTCGGATTTCACGAGGCTGCGATGACTCTGCAGAGTAAACTTTGGGAAACTTTGGAAAACAACTCCATTGTCGGGAACCACAGGCTGCTGATTGACAGCCAGAGAACAATGGCTTCACACACATTCCCAAAGCCAGCCTTTATTCCCTCTTTTTGACTTCTGGGATTGGCAACACTTGAAAGGCTTGGAATTTTCAACAGCCGGATTTTCAAATCTTTCTCCCTGAAAATCGCATTCTACACCTTTAAATGATATTGTAATCATATTTCTAGAAGTTTAATAATCCTATTTCTATAAGTTTAATCATATTTCTATATGTTTAATCATATTTTTGTATGTTTAATAATTTCTACACGTCTAATAATCATATTTCTAAAGGTCTAATTAATAATTATGAATTAGATAATTTAATGTGATTTTTAGGGGTTAAAAATTCCAGTTGGGAAGGGAACAAAATCTGTGTTAGCCATGCTGAAAACACAGCTGAGCCACAAGAATGACAGCAATTAATTCTCTATCAATTAATGCAAATAATCCCAATATTTACTCAGGGGCAGGACTGGGAGCATCAGGAGTTTCTTGGAATAAATCCTCCTGTTCCCTGTGTCAGCCAAGATTGGCAGTGTGGGGTCTGACCCTCTCCATCCAGGGAATTTTATGGATTTGTCCGTTCCCTGCAGATCCCAGATGATGTTTGTGCCATGATTTATCAGTGCCAGGGGGGAATGCCGCGTTCCCACAGCCTCCTGGCGCAAATATTCCTCTTTTGTCAGCAAGAAAAGGCCGGGATGCCGATGGCTGAGATAAGGACCCGAGCCAGGGATTCTGACGGATCCCGGCTGCGCTCAGCTCCAGGAAAGGAGAAAGATGGGAGGGAAGAGGCTCCTCCAAGTTCAAGTTGCTCTTTGGAGTCGTTATTCCCGCCTGGATTTTGGCCAGGAGCCTCTTATGAGCAGTAAATAAAGAATAAAGCAGCGGCCTCTCCTTAAAAAGGCCGAAGAGCTCAGCTGAGTGTTGGGAGCCTTTTCTCCATCCCGGGATTGTGGTGGTGTTCACAGGGGTCCCAGGATGAGGGAAGAGATGAGAATCTTGACTCCATGTTTCAGAAGGCTGATTTATTATTTTATGATATATATTTTATTAAAATAAAATTATATATTAAAACTACACTAAAGAAAGAGAGAGGATTTCATCAGAAGGCTTGCAAAGAATGAAAATAAAATCTTGTGACTCTCAGACAGTCCGAGCCAGCTGACTGTGATTGGCCATTAATTAGAAACAACCACATGAGCCCAATCCCAGATGCACCTGTTGCATTCCACAGCAGCAGATAATCAATGTTCACATTTTGTTCCTGAGGCCTCCCAGCTTCTCAGGAGAAAAAATCCTAACAAAAGGATTTTTCATAAAATATGTCGATGACACCGGGATGGCGCAGCTGGAGCGGGAATTGTTCGGGAGAGGGGAGAATTCCCACCTTCCATAGGAGGCTCCTTCCACCCTCTCCAATGCCCTGTTTGGGTCTCCTTATCCAGCTTTCATTCCAGGCTCACCGTCCCATCCCAGAGTTTCACCCAGCTGCTCTTGGGAGCTTCACCTGCATGGATAAAATGGAAAAGGGACTGGGAATTGCAGTCCTGCAGGTCCACAAAGATAGGGATATCCATATCCCAAAAAATCCCGGTGCCAACATGGCCATAAAGATTTCCCGGCACAGCAGGGATTTAAGGATAAAGGATGGATAGAATCCTGCAGAGATTGAGGCAAGGAAATATTTGTATTTGTATGGAAATTTGTGGTGATGGAATCTTAGCAGAGAGAATCCCAGGATTGTTGAGGCTGGGAAAGATCTCTGGGATCGTCAAGTCCAAGCTGTGCCTGATTCCCACCACATCCAGGAATTCCTTGGACACCTCCAGGGATGGGCACTCCAAACCCTCCTGGGAAATTCCAAGGCCTGAGCACCTTTTCCATGGAGAAATTATCCCAAATATCCAATTTAACCCTTCCTTGGAGCAACCTGGGGGTGTTCCCTCTAATCTCATCCCTTGATCCCTGGAAGCACATTCTGACCCCCGCAGCTGTCCCCTCCTGCCAGGGAATCCTGCAGAGCCAGAAGATCCCTCTGGAGCCCTTTTCCCAGCTCCCTCAGCTGGGAATTTCTCCCTGATTAATCCTGGAGCATCTCCAGGCACCCCTCAGTGTGCTCCTGGTAGAATTGGAGTGCCTGAAATCCAGGAAAAATCACCACCGAAGGAGGACTGGAAATGGAGCTCAACTTTTATCCCAAAGGAACTGCTGGACAACAAATTCCAACATGGAATAAGGCTTGGGATCAGCCCATGGCTTCCCTGTGCTTTAGTTTTTTCCTGGATATTTTGCATCTCCTCAGTTAAATCCTTCCTATGGTTTTCCAAGGAAATCATCAGTGCCCACCAGAAGCTCACAATGGATTTGGGATGGAGATCCTCTTCTATACCAAAACTTTTTTCCATCTTCTGCAGACAACCAAAATTCCCTTCACATTCCAAATTTGAGCATCCAGGATAATTCTTTACATTTTTAAAGGAATTTTTATTTTTCATTTCAATTTAATTCCAATTTTCAATTTCACTTTTAATGAACCATCACAATAGGCAGTTCTAAAAGAAGGAAAAAAGTCATCCTTAAAATAATTAGGAATGACATGGGCAGCTCCTCAGGCTTTCCCAACGTTTTTGAAAAGAAAATTAATTTATCCATATATATATGGAAAAATTAAAATTTAAAAAATATCCAAATATATTATATATACTCCTAACTGGTTTTAGGAGTTCTCCTGCCTTTAACCAAAAATATGCAGAATTTTTTCTCCCCAGAATTGAAATTCATTTAAAAAATGTTCAGGACGAGCACCAAAATATATTTATAGAGAAAAATTGATGGAATCGCTTCCAGCACAGGAAAATTCCCAAAGTGAACTACATTTCCCAGGATTCTGTGGGTTTTGTTTACCTATTTAGCTGTGGGGAATGATGTGAAATTCCATTGATCCTACGGAGAAAAATGGGAACATCTGAACTTTAGAGCCCCTCAGGCTCCACAGCCACGCTGGGATTCTCGATGGGATCCAAACATTATTCCCAATCCCATTTTCCTGAGGAAAAGCTCATTGGTTGTTGTTCATCCTCAAGAATTCAGCACAGAAATTTCCTTTTTCTTTTCCCTCCCTCCTATCCCAGGGAACAGGAAAATTCCTCAGCACAGGCCTCGTCTCCCTGGAATAATTAAAGGAATGATTAAAGGACAACCCTTCCCTCCCCAGCACTTCAATTTCATCCATTTCTCATCCAAAACACCAGGAATTTTCCCCTGGATCAGCTCAAATATCCCTTTCCTGTGCCACGAGGAGCTCCTGCTCTCCCAAAGAACAAAATTAGAAATCAGGGAGAAAAACCAGCAGAGGCAAAGGATCCTCCAGCCCCAAATTAATCCCTGAGTTCTGCTGTTTACTCAGGGAAAGAACACAAGGAATTATTTTTTTCTCTCCTCCATTTTTATCCTCGCCCTGAGGAAACCAGAGAAGGGTTTTAAAAATCCCAAACCTTCAGCATTTTCCTTAAATTACGGAGTGGGAGTTGGTGAGGGCACAGCGTGGCTCCTTTTTGTGCTGCTCCTGCATTTTTGGGTGGCTGCAGTTTCTCTGGAATGGTTCAGGCTCGGATTCTGTTTTGTTTTTCTGGTTTCCCTCCTCTTCTGGCCACGTTCCCCAGCAACTTTATCCTTGGATTTGGGGAGCTGGTGGGGACCAGGGCCAAGTTTAGTGAAGAATTCATTGTCTGGGTGATGTCAGGGTTCCAAATCCGCGGCGTGGGCAGCGCCCGCAGCGAGCTCAGGTGCCAAGGGAAGAGGGGAACACCTAAAATAGGAAGGGGATCAGGAGGAATGCTGAAAAAAAAAGGGAATTCCAGATCTGGGGGGAATTATTCCAATTATTTCTCTAATTATCATTTTGTGGAAGCGCAGCTGCAAAGAAATCTTGGTGTTTGGAGCCTGGCCTGGTGTTGCTCCTGCAGGAATGGCTGGGAAAGGCTGGCACAGACATTCCAGACTCCAGGGAGACAAGTGCCAGGAGAGAAATGGCAGCTTGGGACCTCTATGGGATCCAGGGAAACTGGGAATGGTTTGGGAATGGCCAAACCCATCATTCCCTGCTCAGGCACGATCACAGCAGAGCTCCCCTGGGCCTGGCCTGGGCTGGGCACTGCATCCAAATCCCAGCTTTAGCCAGGTCTGGATCCCTCTTTTCCTTCTCTGTCCAACTGCATCCAAAAATGCTGAGATGGCACCCAAAGCACCCAGAGAACCCAGCCTGGGTTCTTCCCTGGGAGAGATGGAGAACTTCCCTGTGGAAGAGCTGGGAGAGGAGAAGCTCCAGGGAGAGCTCAGAGCCCCTGGCAGGGCCTGGAGGGGCTCCAGGAGAGCTGGAGAGGGACTGGGGACAAGGATGGAGGGACAGGACACAGGGAATGGCTCCCAGTGCCAGAGGGCAGGGATGGATGGGAGATTGGGAACTGGGAATTCCTGGCTGGGATGGAATTCCCAGAGCAGCTGTGGCTGCCCCTGCATCCCTGGAGGTGCCCAAGGCCAGGCTGGATCACCCTGGGACAGTGGGAGTGTCCCTGCCATGGCAGGGGTGGAATGGGATGGTCCTTAAGGTCCTTTCCAAACCATTCCAGGATTCCCTGAGTCTCCTTTCCCTACAGTTCTGTATTTCCCCTGGGATCACAGTCCTGGGTTCCTCGGAGCAAGATGATCCTGAAATCCCAAACTTTCTTTGAAAAAAAACCCAAACTAAATAAAAATGTTTGCTAAAGCCCCTTCTGTGACCCAGGGAAGGGAAGGGAAGGGAAGGGAAGGGAAGGGAAGGGAAGGGAAGGGAAGGGAAGGGAAGGGAAGGGAAGGATCAAGGTTTCTTACACAGAGAAACTCAGAGGAGATAAAGAGGAATTGGATCTCACTTCCGACCTCCTGAATATCCCTTGGGAGAGCCTCGGATTCCAGTCTGGGACACAAGTTTGGATTTTCCAGCACATTGCCACCCAAACTGGGCTGGGATTGTGCCTCTGGCTTTACAGGGATTACAGGGACCTAAAATAGAGGCGGCTTTTTTGGCTAATTTAAACCAAACTGCTAATTTGGACTACACTAAACTGCCAATTTAAACTAAACTGCTAATTTAAACTAAACTGTTAGTTTAACACTAAACTGTTAGCTTAACGCTGAACTGCTGTCTAGTTTAAACTGAACTGCTAATTTAAACTGAACTGCTAATTCAAACTAAACTGCTAATTTAAACTGCTGCCTAATTTAAACTGAACTGTTAGTTTAAACTAAACTGCTCGCTAATTTAAACTAACCTGCTAATTTAAACTGAACTGCTCATTTAAAGTAATTCCATGTCAGAAAAACCCTCATTTGGGGGGGAGATTCCTCAAATTCCCAGCTCCAAACCCCACATCCCAATGTCCCACACAGATCCCTCCAGCTTCTAATTACGGAAATTATGGAAATTACAGAAATTATGGGCTGTGCAAATGCAGAGTAAGGGAAAAAAAGGGAATGAGGGCTGTGGTTCATCCCAAAGGTGGGGTAAATCCCGGGAAACTCAACCAGCAGTCCTGTCCTTAAACTTCTTTCCACAGCACAGGGTGGATTCCAGATGTTGGGAGAAGACATTCCAGGATTTTTAATTCTGCCTGCTCTGAGAGTCCGGGAATTCTGATTTAGAGGGAACGCTGATTTAATGGGAATGTTGATTTAAAGGGAATGCCAAATCAAAGGGAATTCCATGGAGAGCAAAGGCCCGTCTGGAAAGAGGAAGAGGAGCAGGACTGAGCTCTCCACTGATATTCCAGCCTGGATTATAAATCCAGGTCTAAAAAAGATGGATCATTTTACTGGGACATCACTAAACTAATCAGAATTTAATTTGAGTTTGGGACTGTAACAGAATTCTGATATTATGGACACAAAATCCAGAATTCCCAGCACCCTGCAGGAGGTTGTGGCACTCACCCCTTGCTTCTAAGAAAAACTGGGAGGAGAATTCCAGCTTTATAAGGATCAGCAAGATCTCATGGAGGAAGATTTATGGAGGCTCCGACTAAATTGTTCTCCTTGGGTGGAAGAATCCATTCCCAGCTCCAGAGGAACCTGGAGAAGGTGGAAGCTCCCACTGGTGACTCAGATCACCCAGACGTGAAGCTGGTTTGAACCAGACATAAAAATGGATTTATTTTGCATTTGTGGAAGAATTTCAGGTAATTTTGGAGTTTTCCAGGTGTTTTTTCAAGGCCACCACAACTCAGTTCCAGGTGTTTTCCTTAAATCCTTCAAGGTGAAAGATCTTTTTAGCTAAAAATGGCTGAACTTTAATAAAAGCAAACAGAAAGGGAAGGATAAAGTGGAGATGAACTCACTTAATTCAGGGCCCAGAAAAATAGGAATCATCCAGTCAATCTTTGGGAATTTCCATAATTTGCTGCCTTGGAATAAAATTCACTGAAATCACTGTTGAGTTTGACCTTTTTCTGCCCAAAATTAATTTCTGTGGGGTAGGATCAGCACTCTGTGGGATCACCATCCCAAAAAATATTGAAAGACCATCAAGGAGCAAGAAATTCCATTTAAAAAATTTATTTCCCGGGATATGAACCAGCTGCAAAAGGGAGCAGTGAAGAGTTAACCTTTGGAGATGTCAAATCCGTGATTCCCAGAAAGGAGACTTCCTGCTCCCGATGACAAAAACCTTTTGCTCCCAGATGAGATCATTCCTGGGAGTTGTAGGGATTGCAGGATCAGGGTTCATAAGGATTGACATTTATCATTTAAAGTTCTGGGATGTCACGGACACTTCGGGGCTGGGATAAAAACTGGAATCTGACTGAGAGGAGCAACACTGAATTACTCACAAGGGCTTCTCCCAGGGCGGGAATTGTCTGTTCCTCCCTGGAATTCGCTGCCCTCTCCTTGATGTGGTTGGAGGGGAGGATTATCCGTAGGAATATTACAAATCCTTGCTGGCTTTAAGGAAAGGAAACATTTACATTGGCCCCATGTCTGGGATAATAAATCCCAAATTCAGCAATCCATTAAAACAATGGCCGTAGGAGCTGGAGGCGGATTTTGGGACACAATTCCGAGCTCCTGTTGGAGGGAAATGATGGAATAGGAGGGTGGGGAATTTGGGATACTCCTGGTGTTTTTTAAAAGTCATTTTTGGATGGACACAAAGGATTTTCCCTCCCTGTGGGTGGGTGTGGAGTGGTTTCATCAATTCCGTCACCTGCTGAGTCCTAATCCCACAAAACCACAGGGATGAGACCTCCCAAATGGCAGAGCCTCCTTTCCCTTTTCCACACTCTTCCTACAGTAGTTGGATCCAGGAAAAGCCAGGAGAACTGGGAATTCTGGTCCTGTGGGACTATGGAATGATGTCCACCAAAACCACAGGGATGGGACCCCAGAATGGCAGAGTTTCCTTTATGTTTTTCCATGATCTTTCCACTGTAGCAGAATCCAGATAAAGCCAGGAACACGGAATTTGGATCCTATAGGATCGGAATGGTATCCACCAAAACCACAGGAATGAAACCCCAAAATGGCAGAGCCTCCTGTCCCCTCTTCCATATTCTTTTCACTGCAGCAGGATCCAGGAAAAGCCAGAAGAACAGGGAATTCTGATCCTGTGAGTTTATGGAATCATGTCCGCCAAAACCACAGGGATGAGACCTCCCAAATGGCAGAGCCTCCTTTTCCCTCTTCCATGCTCTTCCCACTGCAGCAGGATCCAGGAAAAGCTGGGAACACGGAGAATTCTGATCTTGTGGGATCATGGAATCATGTCCACCAAAACCACAGAGCCTCCTTTCCCTCTTCCATGCTCTTCCCACTGCAGCAGGATCCAGGAAAAGCTGGGAACACGGAGAATTCTGATCTTGTGGGATCATGGAATCATGTCCACCAAAACCACAGAGCCTCCTTTCCCTCTTCCATGCTCTTCCCACTGCAGCAGGATCCAGGAAAAGCCAGGAACACAGTGAATTCCAATCCTATGGGATTATGGAATCATGTCCACCAAAACCACAGGGATGAGACCCCAAAATGGCAGAGCCTCCTTTCCCTCTTCCACGTTCTTCCCACTGCAGCAGGATGCAGGAAAACCCAGAAGAACTGGGAATTCTGATCCCGTGGGATCATGGAACAATGATCACCCAGCCCAAAGGATTCACGGAATACGCCAGGGAGATTTTGGCCCAGCAGGGAGATCTCCCAAAAATTATGAGGGAAATGGACCTGCGATGGAGGGAGAGGAATACCACATTCCCAGCAGGCGATCAGATAACATCCAGCATGTGCCAAAATTCCCAGCCAAGGGAATCAGGAATTCCAGAGGATATCCCTTCCCTCCCACCCATCTCTCTGTGGAGAGACAGAAGAAGATGAACCAAAAAATGTCCAAACGCTCAAACCGCCCTCAAAACCATCTGAGAGGGGACAGTGGCACTGAAGACTTTTTCCATTGGAATTCTGGCCTTAGGAATTATTTGGGATGAGCCAGGATCAGTTTTCCACCTCCAGCCAGGATTTCAGGCTCCAGGACGGCCGTGACGGATCTGCTGGATCTTCTCCTGGTCCTTATTTTTAGATCATCTTGTGCAGTCCTTCCCTCAGGATGAGTCACTTGGAATCAGCTGCTCCAGGAGTTACACAAAAGTTTTATTTTCTCCCAAAATTCTGGCAAGGGACGGAGCTGAGCACTGTCAGCATTCCTGGCTGGAAGTGATAACTCAGCTCCGGCTGCCAGGAGGAAAACTCATCCTGAAAATGCTCCTGGGGGAAGAAAAGAGCTTTAAAAACTCGTGGAGGCTGGAAATAAATGGGGGTTTTCAGCTGATCTGGGGCTCCAGAGATTCCAAAAAATTTCAGCTGATCTCGGGCTCCAGAGATTCCAAAAAATTTCAGCTGATCAGGAGCTCTAAAGATTCCCGAAAGTTCAGCTAATTTGGATGACAGCAGCTCCAGATATTCCCAAAATTTCAGCTAATTTCAGCTGACAGCACCTCCAGATATTCCCAAAATTTCAGCTAATTTCAGCTGACAGGAGCTCCAGAGATTTCCAAAATTTCAGCTAATTAGGCTGACTGGAGATCCAGAGATTCCCAAAATTTCAGCTGATCAGGAACTCCAGGGATTCCCAGAATTTCAGCTGATCAGGATCTCCAGAGATTGCCAAAATTTCAGCTAATTAAACTGACTGAAGCTCCAGAGATACCCAAAATTTCAGCTGATCAGGAACTCCAGAGATTCCCAGAATTCCAGAGGATCAGGAACTCCAGGGACTCCCAAAATTTCAGCTAATTGGGAAGACAGGAGCTCCAGAGTTTCCCAAAAATTTCAGCTGATCAGGACCTTCAGGGATTCCCAAATTGATTGGTCCCGGGAAAGAAACCCAAAGCCAGGTTTAGGATAAAATTCTGTTTCTGAGTTAAAATCCATAAGAGATCCAGGAAGGAAACTCTTCCACCCATTATAAAGTGGATAACGGGACTGATAAGGGGCCAGCTCTTATCTCCTCCCAGGGGGGCCTTATCAAAACAGACCCAAGCCATTGAGGAAAAATTTGGGGAATGTTTTAAATGAGGATTGAGGTTTTCCCAACTCCCTATGGAATGTTGCTGGGATGCTTTGTGAAATGTTCCTGTCGCACTGCCCTTCTTAAATGGGGCACAGGGACAAAATCCATGGAATTCAGCAGGATCATGGATTGAAATTCCTGGAATATCAGCCTTTGGATTGGTCCTGCAGCTCTCAGATCGATTTTATGGAGAATTTTTTAATATTATTTTGTATTTTTTTTCCCGCTTCCATAGGAAACCTGCTCTGATTTTGGCATCTTGGAGACACAAGAATTCAGGGAATAGAGGGGAAAAAAAGGAAAAAAGGGGGAAAGCCCCCCAGTTCTGTATCCCGTTGGAATTTGGCTTTCCAGCTGCTAATTGGAAGTGTGAAATTCCTTCTGGAGATAAAACATCTGGATCTGAGGCATCTCTGTCTCATCTGAGGCTGGGCCTCGTTTCCAGCTTCCCCAGAATATCCCTATGGAATTCTCCTCCTGTTTGCAGGTGACGATGCTAAAGAAATGAAGGAACAAATCAGTCCCTGGGATCAGTTGCTTGGATCAGGGATTCCAGGATCCTGCTTCAGCTGGATCAAGTGTTTTATCCAAATATCCAAATTTATCCAAATATTCCCTTTCAACCAATATCCAGCTGAAAATCCAGATGTTTTATTCCCTTGATCCCAATATTCAGCTCGAAGTTAGGATGGTTTATTCCCTTTATCCGAATATCCAGCTAGAAGGCTAAATGTTTTGTTCCCTTTATCCCAATCCAGCTGAAAATCCGAATGTTTTATTCCCTTGATCCCAATATCCAGCTGGAAATTGGGATGGTTTACTCCTTTTATGCCAATATCCAGCTGGGAACTGGGACATTTTATTCCCTTTATCCCAGTATCCATCTGGAATTTCGCATGTTTTATTCCCTTGATCCCAATATCCAGCTGAAAATCCAAATGTTTTATTCCCTATATCCCAATATGCAGCTGGAAATTGGGATGGTTTATTCCCTTTATCCCAATATCCAGCTGAAAATCTGAATGTTTTATTCTCTTTATCCCAATATCCAGCTGGAATTTGAGATGTTTTATTCCCTTTAAACCAATATCCAGCTCAAAATTGGGATGGTTTATTCCCTTTATCCCAGTGTCCAGCTTGAAATCGTGATGGTTTATTCCCTTGATCCCAATATCCAGCTGGAAACTGGGACATTTTATTCCCTTTATCCCAATATCCAGCTGAAATTCGGTATGTTTTATTCCCTTGATCCCAATATCCAGCTGAAAATCCAAATGTTTTATTCCCTATATCTCAATATCCAGCTGGAAATTGGGATGGTTTATTCCCTTTATCCCAATATCCAGCTGGAAATCCCGATGTCCATCAGAAAATGAAAACAATACATAAGGAAGCATCCCATGGGATTTTTCCCTGTTCCCTGTGCAATGCACATCCTGCTTTCCAGGGCCTCCAGGATCCCATTGGGAATCACATCTGGGATTCTCTAAATCATGGAATGGTTTGGATTGGGAGGAATTTTTAAAGATTTTACGTTCAACCCTTTCCCATGGCAGGGACACGTTCCACTATCCCAGAGTGCTCCAAGCTCCATCCAAGCTGGCCTTGGACAATTCCAGGGATGGGGATTAAGGCTGGAAAAGACTTTTAGGATCATTAAGTCCAACTTCAAATATCCTTGAGGGGCACCTTGGCCCCACAGGAACTTTTAAGGAATTTTTCTCCGTTTGGATGTGGATGAACAACTCGGACACTCCCAGGCGTGAACCTCCTGCCCTCTGTGCCTTCTCAATTTCCATGGAAAGAGATAAAAATAACTCCATGGAAAAGCTCCGTGGGCAGGGATGGCCTCGTTTGTCAGGGGTGATTAACGCCATGAATAAATTATCTCCAAGTGCATTAATTAACGTCCTGTTCTTTCCATTCCGAGGGGCATGGATTGAACCTTGGGATTGAGCTCCCAGCCAAAAAAAATGGTTAATCCCAAAAAATGGGCGCGAGCAGGAGCCAAGGACACAACCTTTGTTTTGCCAGCGGATCCAGCAAAACAAGTGTGGGGCGGGAAGAGAAATCCATGGAAGAATTCCCAGCGTGAAAGGAGTTACTCATTTATCCTGAAGGTCGTTGTTGGCACTCGAAGAGGAGTTAAAGATTGACTCAGACCGAGCTGAGGTTGGAAAACAGGAGGGGAATCTGTGGTTGGAGCCTGATCCCAGGCTAGGTGATCCCAAGGCACAGGAATAACTTCCTACATTTTCAACAGGATCCTGGGAGCACTTGGATAACACCTGGAGCATTCCCAGAGAATCTGGAGAGTGGCAGCCTGCATGCAGCTCTCTGCTCATTCTGGAATCCCAAATTCCTGGAATCCCGGAGTCCCAGAATCACAGAATCCCAATATCCCAGAATCCCAGAGTCCCAGAATCCAAATATCCCAGAATCACAGAACCACAGACTCCAGGAATCTCGGAATCCTAAATCACAGGATTCCAGAATACAAGTATCCCAGAATATCAGAACACCAATTTCCCAGAATCACAGAATCCCAATATCCCAAAATCACAGAACCACAGACCCCAGGAATCTCAGAATCCTAGAATCCCAGAATCTCAATATCCCAGAATTACAGAATTCCAAAGTCCCAGAATCCCAGAATCCCACTATCCCAGAATCACAGAATTCCAGTCTCCGAATTCCAGAGTCTTAGAATCTCAAAATCTTGATATCCCAGAATCCTGATATCCCAGAATCCCAATATCCCAGAATCACAGAACGACAGACTCCAGGAATCTCAGAATCCTAGAATCACAGAATTCCAGAATCCCCATATCCCAGAATCACAGAATCCCAGAGCCCCGGAATCCCAGAATCCCAGGGTTCCACAATCCCACAATCCCAGAACCCCAGAATCCACCATGGGAACAGCTGGAAGGGAGCACAGTAGAACCCAAACTCTGATCCGAGCTCCCTGCTCCAGCAGGACCGGATTTTTCCAGTCCCTCCCAACTTTTCCAGCTGCAATTCCTCACATCTCACTTCCAGAGGATCAGCTCCAGATCCATGTCCCACATTCAGGGTTCTCTGTCCCATATTTCACTGGCAGGGGTGGGAACTGTCCCAAAATTATCCTAAAAAATGGTCCCAAAAATATTAAAATGTGGTGGACCTGGAAGTGCTGGTTTATGACTGGACTCAGTTCTAGAGGTCTTTTCCTTAATAATTTCCTTAACACTTCCCTAATTCCACAATTTTTTATCTAATTTATGGGATAAAAGATACAGAAACCACTTCAAACCCTCGCAGGACTCGTGTGGGGATGGCGGCATTCCCAGAAAAGAGCTGAGAAATTGGGAATGTTCTGCTTGGAAAATTCTTTCCTCAGTAATCCATTCCAAAATTATGGAATTTTGAAGTGTGAGGATGAGGAATTGGAGAAAGTGCAGAACTTGAATCCCCACAGGAATTTGGGGTGTATTTCATATTCCTGCTGGAAATGGGCAGGATCGGGATCCTGTGGCTGCTTCCATAGGAATTCCTGACTGGGATTTCCCTCTCCTGGATACCCCTTAAAAAACCATTTATAGTTCAATTTTAAAAATTGAAATTTCAGCTGCTTCCCACTTCCCCAAATCCTTTCCAACAAGATTTTTATTTTGAAAGCTGCAAGGAGAGTTAAACTTGAGCCGGGCAAGAGAGCTGAGCCCAGCTCAGCTGTGAAAAGCCAGGCCTAAAATTAAACTCAGGCAATAAATTCCTTTTTAAAGCTGGACTCTGAGCTGAGGTGAGGTAATTCCCAGAGAGGGGCTTTTATTGGGAATTCTATGGGTGGCTTACAGAGATTTGATCCATTTCTGTTCTGCTTTATGTTGGAATTCCCTGATTCTGGAAAAGAGCTTTTCCTGAGGTTTCTGAATACTCAGCAGCAGGGACTGGAATTCCGTCCCAAGGACTGAGGGCACGGATCACACCCAGAATCACCTGGATATGAGCCCCAGCACCTCCACAGCCTCCCTGCCCTTTCCTGACGATGCAAACACTCCCATTCCAACAAATATTTCCAGGGATTCGAGTACAGGGATCCTCAAGAACTTCCCAGAATTCTGGGATGAGGACACGGCTATGGGATTGCAAATTCCCTTTAAGCCAGGCCCAGCCACACCTGGTCTTCGGAAAAGCTGCAGCAGTAAAAGTTGCTGGTGTTGACCTGGAAAATCCTGATTTATCTCCTTATCCAGAGGGGATGAAGGTGGGATTTGTTGGACCTTCCTGTCCGAACAGAATGTTCCACATCCCAATATCCACGAACTTTGCACTCATCTCAGTCCCACCACATTTTTCCAAGTGTTAAGAAACTGAATTTTCCTCATTGACTACAAAAAAATGGTAATCTCTGTTTCAGCAGAAGTGCACCTGGGATTTTCCATGGGCTTTGTTTTGTTTTGAAATGGGAATATCCAGGTCTGAACTGCTCCAGGGACGATATTCCCTGATATTCCCTCTGTTTCCCAGCCCTTGCTGAACTGTGAATTCCCAGATTTGTAGCTCCTGGGTGGAAATCTTCACCCAAGAAAGTTTTCCTGGAGCTTTTCCTTTCCAACATTGAATTTCAGTCCAATCCAGGATCATTGAAATGGAAATTCCCCCATTTCAGCTCCCTTCCATTCATTTTCCTCATTCCTGTAAAAGCTTGAATGCTTCCAAGTGCTTGGAGTGCTTCTTTATTCCCATTTTTTGCAAATCAAAAGGCAAATCCAATGTTGCAGGATGAATATAAATGTTTGGAATTCTTCTTTATTCCCATTTCCTACAAATCAAAAGTTCCCATCTCCTACAAATCAAAAGGAAAACCCAGTGTTCCAGGATGAATATAAATATTTGAAATTCTTCTTTTTTCCCATTTATTGCAAATCAAAAGGCAAATCCAATATTTCAGTATCTATTTAAGCCTCCCCACTGCAGCTGATGGAAATTTAAGAAATTTTAACATTTTCAGTGACTTTCTCAGGGCACAACTTTCAGCCAAGAGCTTCCAGGGATTGTGCAGGACCCTGAATTCCACGTGGATTTGCTCATCCCAGAAGGAAAACTCAGATGTCACAGACAGCTGGAATTCCATCTTCAGCCTGAACACATCTGGAGACTTCTATTTTAAACACCAATTTTTAAGCTCAGTTTTATCTCTCATTAACAATTTCTGAGCTGTTTGAACCAAAATTCATTCCTTAATCCCCAATTTAATCTCCTCCTAGTGCTTTGGGTTGTCCCAGCACCTGTTGGAGGCCCCCATCCCAAGCCCCCAGATCCAAAGCTGCTGTTCCCAGCCCTAGGGAATAATTCTTGGAGTTGGCTGGGATTCCCCAGAGAGCCAAATACTCAGGCGAAAACTGGAATTTGTCAAACTTCCAACATACTGAAGGAGGAGTTGAACTTTTATTGTCCTTGTGGGTCCCTTCCAAGCCTGGATGTTCTATGGGTCTATGATTCCACATATTTGGAATCTCACTTTTCCCAAAATTCTTCACTTTTCCTGCTGCCCAACAGGTCCCATTGCCTTTCAGGGAAAGTTTGGAATCCATGGGTGCACTGGAACTCCTTTCTCCCTTCTCCATCTTTCTTCATATTCTCTGAGTAATTCCTAAAAAAAATCCCAAATTTACAAGAGTTAAAATTAGTTAAAATTAATTTAATTAATCCCATCCTTGCTTCCCAAGCCCAGAGCAATTCCATGAACTTCAAGCAGCAAAAATTGTCAGTGATTCCCTCAGATTCCAATTCAAACTTCCATGAAGACAAAGAGGAGCCACATCTGGCCACGAGAAGAGTAAAAGCTGTTGATGAAGCAAATCCTTGGTTATCTTGGAAATCAAGGAAATCGAGGTCTAGGGATGAGGGTGAAATAAATCAATCAGCACATCCTGCCTGGAAAAAGCAAAAGCTGGGATACACAAGAACTGATCCTGAGCTGGATTAGCATTCCTTGGAAAAGGGGAAAAGAGATGGAGCTCAAATCTCCTTCAAATGGGACTTCTACTGATGCCTTGTGCAGGCTGCCCCACAACAGAGACTGGACAGAGCTAAAGAATAAAGCAGGGATTTATTCAAAGGCCTCCATGGATGCACCTTGGGCAGCACCAGAGCCCAGCCAGGGCTGCACCCAAGATGAACCAAAATGGCCCCAAAATGCACGAGCGCTCCCGGGGTCTCTCCCTGGGATCAGTTCTGCTCCATTTGCACCTTGCAGTTCATTGTCCCATCCCAGCTTTAGCCCAGGCAGTCCCACCCTGCTTGTTTTTCTCTCTCCAGCCCACGGTGTTTGTGCTCCTGGGCTGAGATTTGGGTCATTTGTCCTTGGTGCCCAGCTGGAGCAGGAATTGTTTTGTCTCCCTGCTCTGTGCACAGAGCTCACCATGCCCTGATGTGAAGCTCAGACCCACACACTAAAGCAGCACAGAATCTGAAAAATATAAAAAAAACAGAATAAAATATATAAAAAAATAAAAGAACAGAATCTGAAGAATATAAAAGCTAAAATATGAAAGCTAAAATCTGAGGCATCACCAATGCTGACATCCCTCAGCATTCCCTGGATCCCAACCCAGGCACTGTTTGTGTTTTCCTGCTTTAATTTCTGATCCCGGGATCGTTCTGCTGACTCCAGTTTTGTGTGTTGCCAAGAACAGACCCAGCCTAAGGCCTTCAGAAAAAGCTTTGGAGCAGCTGGTTCTGCTTCCATAAAAATGGGGGCAATTAATCCCCAAGGAATAATTGGAATTCAGTTGTAGGCAAGACCAGTGGAGCATTTTAGCCTGGACTACTCAGGCCTGCTCTGGGCTTCTCAGGTCTGCTCTGGGTTATTCAGGCTTGGTCTGGGCTACTCAGGCTTGTTCTGAGCTACTCAGGCTTGTTCTGGGCTTCTCAGGTCTAATCTGGTCTTCTCAGGCCTGGTCTGGGCTACTCAAGTTTGGTCTGGAATTCTTAGGTCTGGTCTGGGCTTCTCAGAGCTGGTCTGGGCTACTCAGGCCTGTTTGGGGCTACTCAAGTTTGGTCTGGGCTACTCAGGGCTGGTCTGAACTTCTCAGATCTGTTCTGGGCTTCTCAGGAATTCTCAGGAATTCTTCTCAGCCCAGACAAGGCCTGGAATTCTCAGGCCTGGTCTGGGCTTCTCAAGTCTGGTCTGGGCTTCTCGTGGCTGCTCTGGGCTACTCAGGTCTTTGGGTTTCTCAGGCCTAGTCTGGGCTACTCAGGCCTGGTCTGGGCTACTCAAGTTTGGTCTGGAATTCTTAGGTCTGGTCTGGGCTACTCAGATCTGCTCTGGGCATCTCAGGGCTGGTCTCGGCTACTCAGGCTCGATTTGGGCTTCTTAGTGCTGGTCTGGGATACTCAAGTTTGGTCTGAGCTACTCAGGTCTGGTCTAGAATTCTCGGGTCTGGTCTGAACTTCTCAAGGCTGGTCTGGGCTACTCAGGGTTGGTCTGGGCTTCTCAGGGCTGGTCTGGGCTACTCAGGCTTGGTCTGAGCTTCTTGGGCTTGGTCTGAGCTACTCAGGTCTAGTGTGGGCTTCTCAGGCCTGATCTGACCTTCTTAGGCCTATTTTGGGCTTCTCAGGTCTGGTCTGGACTTCTCAAGTTTGGTCTGGGCTACTCAGGGTTGGTCTGGAATTCTCAGTCCTGTTTTGGGCTAGTCAGACCTGGTCTGGGCTATTCAAGTTTGGTCTGGAATTCTCAGGTGTGGTCTGGGCTACTCAGGCCTGTTTGGGGCTACTCAGGCTTGGTCTGAACTACTCAGGTCTGTTCTAGGCTACTCAGCCCTGGTTTGGGCTACTCAGGCCTGGTCTGGGCTACTCAGCCCTGGTCTGGGCTACTCAGCCCTGGTTTGGGCTACTCAGGCCTGGTTTGGGCTACTCAGCCCTGGTTTGGGCTACTCAGGCCTGGTCTGAGCTACTCAGGCATGCTCTGGCCATCTCTGGCCATCTCTTGGGCTCTGGCCATCTCTGTGCCCAGCAGGATTTTTCCTCTCTCTCCCTGTGTCCCCAAACCAATCCTGGCTGTTTTGCTGAGCTCGCTCTGGGTCCGGCTGACCCCGGTCTGGCTCATCCCAAGGGAATTGGAAAATTCTCCCTCTCAGGTGTTCATTACCCACCCCGGGGGAGCTTTGGGTAAATCATCAATTTCCAGCTGGATTTTAACCTCAAGTTTGCTGAGGTTTGGGTCAGTGGGGGTTGATTCTTAAAGAAACCGTTCCACAGGCAGGGAAGGAGAAATCATGGAATTATGGAATGGTTTGGGATGGATGGGACCTTAAATCCCATCCCAGGGTGCCCCAAGCCCCAATGTCCAACCTGGCCTTGGACACTTCCAGGAATCCAGGGGCAGTCACAGTTGCTCTGGGAATTCTGTGCCAGTGGAAATATTTTTAGGTTAATCCCCCAAAGGTGTTCTTAATAAATTTATGGAAATTAAAACATGAAAATATTAATATAAAAATAATATATAAAAATATTACTCTTAAAAGATTATATAAAATATTAATACATCAAATAATATTATATAAAATACTAAATATATAACCTAACCAATATATCAATTGTTAATATAAAACAATAATTGTATAAAATAATAATATATACTGTATAATAATATAATATACTAATAATATTGTATATAATAATTATAATAAAATATAATAATATAATAATAATATATACTGTATAATAATATATACAGTGATAAATATATAAGCTAATTAATGTAAAAATAAGTAATACATAAAATAATAAGCATGAAAACTAATAATCTATAAAATAATTAATACGAATAAATAGAATAATCAAATTTTTTTTAACATTAAAAAATAAATATAGAAAAGTAGCCCTTAGCAGAACCATGACTTGGAGGGAAGGAACCCAAACAATTAATTCTGGAAAAAGAAATAAACAGTAAGAGCTTTTCATATAATAATGGGATTTTATTTGCTCTATAAATGGGAATTAAGAGCAATCAGAATTTTGGCTGTGCCAGGATCGTTGGAACAGCACAAAATCTCTGTTTATGTTTTGATAAAGCTGGAAAAACTCAGAAGGGATCAACAATAACTTCAGTTTTTGAGCCACCCTGGTTTTGGCAGCCAATTCCCAAACTTTGCCCGTGGCAAAGTGCAACAGGACACCAGGAGCAGCGGGACGGCTTCTAATAAAGCCTGGATTAATTAAACTCAGCCTTTGCAGAGTGGGGGCTGAGTGACCAGAGAGCAGCTGAGCCCAGACATTCTCAGCATCCAAACAGAGGCACGATCCTTGTGTTTCCATGGCCTGCTTTGCTCCTTGCCTTTGTTCTGCAGCTGATTTTATCAATTAGGCTGTAATTAATGGGACTAATTAATTAACGCAATTAATTCATGCGGTGCAGGAGGAGCTGCTGAGGTTTGCAGGAACCAGACCCTGCAGGTTTGGCTGACAACATGAGAAGTTTCCCTTCAGGGCTGGGGGAATGAGGAGCTGAACCTTTCCTTCTTCGCCTTCCTGGATTTGGTACCTTCAGAACTGACAGGAAATTCCCCAAAGTTGTGCTACCCCAATTCCAATTGTGTTTTAGGATGTTAATCACAAGGATAAAGATGGATAATCCCAAAGGTGATCAGAGGTTTTCTTGTGTCTCAAACACCGAGGTTGTTTTTAGCCCAGATGGAATTTTGCATTAAAAAAAACCCAAAACCCTCAAAAAATGAGGAATGTTGATGACTCTGGCTGGGAAAACACATCCCAGCCTGGCCCATCCCAATGGATGAGAGGTTGGATGTGACCCCGCTGCATGTGGCATCCCAGAGATCCAATCTTGTCCTGGGCTCATCCAAAGGAATGTGGGGAGAAGGTCCAGGGAGGGAATTCTGTCCCTGTGTCCCTCAGGTGAGGCCCCACCTGCAGAGCTGCCCCAGCCCTGGATCCAGCACGGGCAGGAGCTGGAGCTGCTGCAGAGAGCCCAGAGGAGGCTCCAGGATGATCCCAGGGATGGAGCAGCTCTGCTGGGAGAGAAGGCTGGGAGAGCTGGGAATGTTCACCTGGAGAGGAAAAGCTTTGGGGGGAACCTCATGGAGACCTTCCAGGACCTGGAGGGGCTGCAGGAAACATGGAGAGCTCAGAGCCCCTGGCAGGGCCTGGAGGGGCTCCAGGAGAGCTGGAGAGGGACTGGGGACAAGGATGGAGGGACAGGACACAGGGAATGGCTCCCAGTGCCAGAGGGCAGGGATGGATGGGAGATTGGGAATTGGGAATTCCTGGCTGGGATGGAATTCCCAGAGCAGCTGGGGCTGCCCTGGATCCCTGTAAGTGTCCAAGGCCAGGCTGGAGCCCCCTGGGACAGTGGGAGGTGTCCCTGCCATGGAATGGGGTGGGAAGGAATGATCCACACTGAGGTCACCCCAAAGCTTCTCTTCTCCAAGCTGAGCATTCCCAACTCTCCCAGCCTTTCAACATCCCTAAATATTACATATAAATAAACTCTCCCCTTCATCTCATGCCAAGGAAATCTGGGATTTCATTTGAGATCCAGGACCTGTGAGCTTCCTACCCACCTGAGATGTTTTGGGCCTTTATATTGCTGAGACCTCAGCGTTTCCCAAATTATCCCAGGCTAACAAATCCTGGGAATTCTCCTGCTGGTGCTGCTGTTCCCAGAGCACTCTGGCATTCCAGGACTCTGGGATCTGTTTTCAAATGACCTTCCCAGTGAAGATTCCTGGAAATCCAGCTCCAGACAGGTTTGTCTGGGACCTCTGCCACCCTTGAACTCATCGAACCAAGGTGGTGGAGGAGCAGGTTCTTCTTATCACCTCCCCATGTTTGTCCTGCATAAGTCCTGGAATTCCATCGGAATTGCAGGGGACGCAGGAATGGGGTGAGAAGGGCCGAAGGTTACTGCCATAAAGTCACGTGGGAATCCTGCTCCTGCATTCCAGAAAAAGAACAAAACAAATCTAAGGAAAATCAGGCTGGAAGGTCTAAACCAGCCCTGTGTTAAGATATCCCAGGAATATTCCACCTTTTTTCCCTCCAGACTCAGCTTTTCTCTCTTTTCAGCAATCATGGATGAGGTTTTGGTTTTTTGGCTTTCTAAACCAGCCCTGTGTTGAGACATCCCAGGAATATTCCACCTTTTTTCCCTCCAGACTCAGCTTTTCTCTCTTTTCAGCAATCATGGATGAGGTTTCGGTGTTTTCCTGAGATTTTCCCACGTGGAAAGTCACCAAAGAATTCATCCCCACTGCCTCTAAGTCAGCAAAAATTCCTTACGTTGATAAAATTAAAGTCTCCGTTTACAAAAGTCAAAAAATTCCAAAGGGAAATCCTTCCCCTGGGAAGATATTTGGGACAAAGGGGTGAAATCACAATACAGTGGATACGGCACTTTGGGTTATGGTGTAGTGGGAATTTGGTTGAAGGTTGGAATTGATGCTCCTGGAGGTCTTTTCCAACCTTCATGATTCCATGATTGGCCAAAACCTAGAAAAATCCTACAGGAGAGGGAAAATAATCCAGATATTTCCTTCCAGTTAAGGAGCGCTGACTTTGGAATAATTATCTCAGGGATAATTGGATTTAGGGAATAACTCGGGAAGAAGTGGCACAGACCCAGCCCTGGAGCTCCAGGAAAAGAATGGAAGCTCTTCCATTTCTGATTCCTGGATATCCACGGGGAGCAGGGTGGGATGAAGGCAGAAAATTCCTTTTTCCAGGTTTTTCTGTTTGGTCTTGGGTTAAACATTTCCACACGATCCAAATATTTGCACTTGGGTCCAACACGAGGCTGAAGCTCCTCTCCCAGCTGGATCAGGGGCATGGATATTTTATTGGCATTTCTCCACAGTCTATAGAAGTGGGAATTTCCTGCTCATTCCGGAATTCCCATAGGCATTTCCCCCACACTGGCTGGGTCAAGGAATTCCTGGAGTTAAAACCAACCCCGAATCAATGGAATTTGTTTTATTCTGGATGAGTTTTCCTGCTGGTCCAGCAGGATTATGGTGGCCCAAACATGGATTGGAGGGAGCAGAAATTCAGAATTAATAGGGAATATTCAACATATATTTCTTAATTTGATATCATTTGTTTATTTAAATATATATTTCTTTAATTTATGTCTTTTATTTACTCAAATATGTATTTATATACTTAATATCTGTTTATTATATATATTTCCCATATATATTTATTTGAGATCTATTTCCTGATTTAAAATATATTTATTTAAATAATTCATATTAATTTAATTTATTAATTAAGATATAGTTATATTAATTACTAGGAATCTCATCCTGGGATATTTATTAGGAAATTAATATTTCAGCTGTATTTGTATTGGAAATTTGGCTTTCCGTAAAATGTCCATCATGGAATTATTTATAAAAAGGGCTTGTGCTGGGGCTGGAAATCCCTTCAAGGCAAATTTCCATGTTCCTTTTCCTTTTCCCATTGTCCAAATCCTTATTTCCAGTCACAGGAGAGGGATTAGTCCAAGCTGGGTATTCCCACCTCGGGATGGATGTCAAACCAAACCTCTGCAGCTCCAACTGCTCCTTGATTTGGGAAAAAGGAATTCAGGTCATGGATTTCCCCTGGACACTCCCCTTCCATCAGGAGAAAAATCATGGGCAGCTTCATTTGAAGTCACCAGGCAAGGATTTATGGGATTTGGGATCAATTCCCAGCTCTACAATTCCAGTTTTTATGATCCCATGCCATCACTCCTTTCTTGGGGGACTCTGTGCACCATCTGGGAACGAGACATTTTTCCTTGACTCATCCATGAAATTCTTGGTGTAGGAGCCATAAATCTTCCCATAAATGCAGCACTGAGCCAAACACATTGTCCTGGCTGAGGAGTGCTGGGATTCCTGCTCAGCTTTCCTGGGATTTTCTCTACCCTTTGGGAATTCTCCTTCTCCTTCTCCTTCTCCTTCTCCTTCTCCTTCTCCTTCTCCTTCTCCTTCTCCTTCTCCTTCTCCTTCTCCTCCTTTTCCTTCTCATCCTCATCCTCACCCTCTCTCCTTCCTCTTCTCCTTTTCTTCTTCCTCTTTTCTTTTTCTTCTTCCTTTCCCTTTCCCTTTCCCTTTCCCTTTCCTTTTCTCTTTCCCTTTCCCTCTTTATCCCTGCATCTCCATCCCATAACTTTGGTGACTGATTTTCCATTGCAGCCTCTCGTTTAGGAGTTGTTTTTTTTCTCCTGGAATTTTCCTTCCACTCTCACAATCGATTTTGACAAAATTTACACAAAATATTTACGGGACTTTCATCCTTCTGGGAAATTTATTTAAAATTGAGCAACGGGGTCGAAAGTTCCTGGGGCAGGGACTGGGAGGCCTGGGAATCCCAGGGATAAAACACAGGGAGTAAAATAATTCAATTTCCTATTGAAAATAACTGGGATGAACTTGACGGTGTTGATGAGGGAGCTGGGAATGTTCATCCTGGAGAAAAGGAGCTCCAGGGGGACCTTCTGGGACATGAGGGGGCAGCCGGAGGGATTTGGGATCTGCTGCCAGGGAACAGGGACAGGAGGAGAGGGAATGGCCCGAGGTAATTCCAGGGAAGGGTTAAATTGGATATTTGGGATCATTTCCCCATGGAAAGCATGGTGAGGCATTGAAACTGCCCAGGAGGGTTTGGAGTGCCCACCCCTGGAGGTGTCCCAGGAATTCCTGGATGTGGCACTTGGGGCTCTGGTGGGATCAGGCACAGCTTGGACTCGATGATCCCAGAGATCTTTCCCAGTTTCAGTGATTTTAGGATTCTCTGGATGCAAAAGCTGCATTTCCCAGCTCTGTTCCTCCTCCACACCCTCCAGCCCTGCCAAAACTCTCCAGGTGAATTGAGGAACTCCCGGAGAGGATTTTCCTGGGATTTAACCCCAAACCTCTCAGGATTTTTTTGGGAAGCAATTCACTCCCAGTTCCAGCACATCTGAAGTAGGTTCAGGTTGGACATCGGGAGGAATTTCCCCACGGAAAGGGTGCTCAGGCCATGGCAGGAGCTGCCCAGGGAGGTTTGGAGTCCCCATCCCTGGAGGTGTCCCAGGAATTCCTGGATGTGGCACTCGGGGCTCTGGTGGGATCAGGCGCAGCTTGGACTCAGTGATCCCAGAGATCTTTCCCAGCCTCAGTGATCCTGGAATTCTGTAATTCCAGCCCCACCTGCATCTCTCCTAATCCTCAACATGGAGCTTGATCCATCCATTTTAATCCATGGATTTATTCTTTCCCAGTCCTACACATGAAAAGAGATCCCAAAGCCATCCAAAGCCATCCCTGCAAGGACATTTTGGATGCCAAGATCCAAATTTTCCCCTCGATAAGACCTTGTTTCTGACTACCTGGATGCTGAAATAAAAATTCCTGAGTTGGGAATTTTATTATCATCCCAAATTTCCTTTGTCACCCATTCCTGCTAAAGCAGCACCATTTAAAATTAAGGATTTTACTGGACAAGCTGGAAAACATTCCTGCAGTGAAAATTCCCGAAATCCTGGCAAAAAGCAAATATTCCAAAAGCTGGGGTGGATTTTTTTTTCTTCCTTTCTCCATTTTTTTAAATTCCCATTCTGCTCCTGTATCCTTTTGCTTGGCTGAGTTGTTGGAACGTGCAGGAGCCAACTTCCAGCTTTTCCTTAGGCAGCAAAAAATTTTATGGAGTGAAACCATCCCAGATCCCAGAGTATTTTATGGATGGCCTTTCCACAGTTCATGGAGGTTTGGGAGCACAGGGATCCCCCTAAATTCCATTTGGAGTTCAAGGAAAATCCCAATTCCCAGCTGCCAGGTGTGAAAAAAATGGGAATATAAAAATATATTAAAAGGAAATATCAGAACAATTTAAAATTGTTCTAAAATATTTTCATTCCTGTAAAAAGAAGGAAAATCCATGATTTTCCATTGAAGCCTGTTTTCATCCAAAAAAATTTAGGAATTGCAGTGTCTTTTTCATGCAAATCCTTAAAAGGGTGGAAAATGTAAAAATGGGAATATAAGAGCAACAGGGAATGCTGAATAATTTAATTCCATTTTAATAGAATATAATAAAATAAATAAAATATATATTAAAATAATAAAAATTAATATATAATACATAATATATAATATATAATATATTATATATTATATTATATATTATATATTATATATTATATATTATATATTATATATTATATATTATATATTATATATTATACATTGTATATTGTATATTATATACTATATATTATATATCATATATTATATATTACATATTATATATATAATTAGATATAATAAAATAATAAATCTTTTCTCTCCCAACTTTTGACTTGGAAAACTTGGAAAGTGATGGATACTTGGAACCTCTTGAGGCTCCTAAATTTCCACAAATCCATTATAGGAGTTAGTTTGGAGCTTTCCTAAAAAATCTGTGGAGTTTCTTTACTAAAATAGATTTTTAAGCAATAAATGGGAGAATTCTATTCAAATAAAACAGTTTGGAGGAGATGGAGGTTGGGTGGAGAGGACATTTCAACTGGAATCATGGATTTTATCCCTGATAAAATGAATCATGGGAGAATTTAATGCTGCAGTTCCCAGAGCCAGGTTCCGACTGATCCCACCAAAACATTGGGAGAGAAAACAGAGGGATGAGCCCTGATATTTTAATATTTCCAGAATATTGCACCTCTAGGAGCCCTGAATTCCCAGGAAAGCAGCCAGTGGGACCCAGAGGGACTGTGGATGCTCCTTGGGCTTGGAAAATCAGGAGCATTCCCTGCTCACAGTTCTGGAATTTCACAGAGGAGTGAGCTTGGCCAGGGAGGAGTTTTCTACCTGGAAAATCCCTTTTTTCCTGATTTTTTTTGTTTTGCTCCAGAATTGTTGATCCATCTCAGATGGAAATTCCACCTTCTGGAGTCACCAACAGCACTGGTGATGGATAACGAGGGAACAACAGGCTGGTAACTCCTGGGAGTAGAATTCCTCATGACCATGAGAACCCTGGGAACATCCGATGGTTTTCCATGAAATTCCCCAGCCTCCAACAACTCCAAACTCAGCGACCTCCCAGGGCACAGACATTTCACCAGGTTTTAAAAGCCTGGAATGTTTTTTTCCCTTATCTTATCCCAGTTGGAATCCACACAAACAAAATCCTGCGCAAGGAGTTCCTCAGCTCCAGCACCCGCCTGGGAGGAGCCACCTCCTTCTTGTGCTTCACACTCCTGGAATTTTCAGTGCTGTGTTCCAACCCTTTATTAGGAAAAGTCCCAAATCCCTATTTCCCTGTGGCATTTTCCATGAAAATCATTTTCCATGAAAATCATTTTCCATGAGCTTTCCCCAAACCAGGGCGGAACCCAGCAACCCAAAACCACCCAGGGCTGTCCATCCCTTCTCCGGGGCTGATTTTTCCAGGATGGAGAAGCCGAACTGCCAGGATGAAGGTTGTGGATCCTCATGGAATGTTTGGGAATGGGATGAAGGTGCCATTCCATATCCCAGCCCCACAACGGGACCTCATTGCCCCCCGCAGCCCCGGCAGGTTTGGGGCCATCACATTTAAACGCTTATCGGAGCTCCGGCGGACTCTGAACTCCCGGGAAAACTGCCCTGGAAGCAGCTCGGGATGGGCCTCACGTGCTCCCCACAGGCTCAGCCCAACGGATAAGCGCGGCTTTATGAGGGCCAGGCAGTAAATCCCGGTTTATGGTCCCAGGGAACAGGTTCCGAGCTCAAACGGCAAAAAAAAAAAAATCCCGTCCCTCGTCGTCCCCTTATCGGAGTCAGCGGTTGGGGTGGGGGTGATTCCAGCTGCTTCCATCCTGCTTTTTCCTCCTTGATAGGAGCATTCCCTGCTGCTGGGAGATCATCCTTGTGTCTGGGATTTAAAAAATTGGGATTCGTCATCAAAAAATTGGGATTTGTCATTGAAAGACGGGGAGCACTGATAAAAAATTGGAATGTCTCATGAAAAAACTGGGACTGCTCATCAGAAAATTGGGATTTCTCATCAAAAACTTGGGATTGCTCATCAGAAAATTGGGATTGATGGTCAAAAAATTGGGATTGCTCGTCAAAAAACTGGGAATCATCATCAAAAAATTGGGATTGCTTTTGTGGGATTGCTTGTCAAAAAATTGGGATTGCTCATCAAAAAATTCAGATTCCTCAACAGAAAATTTGGATTGCTCCCCGAAAATTGTGATTGCTCATAAAAAAATTGGGATTTCTCATCAAAAATTGGGGTTGCTGGTCAAAAAAATGGGATTCATCTTCCAAAAATTGGGATCACTCATCAGAAAATTGGGATTGTTCATCAAAAAATTGGGATTGCTCATCAGAAAATTGAGATTACTCATGACAAAAATTGGGATTTCTCAGAAAGGAGCAATAGGACACAGCCAAAGTGTGCAAGGTCCCGGCAGCTCCCAAGGCTGCGTTTGGTGCTGTTGGAATTGGAAAAACCAGCCCATCCCAAAGAATCTCCATTCCCAGATTCCCAGAGAAGTCTGGAGTCAGATTCCCGGCTCTCTCCAGGCTTCTCCAGCTCTTTGAGCTCCAGGATGATCCAGCAAGGCTCTATCCCACTTTTTTCCATGCCTGATTCCCTGGCAGGCAGGAAAGGGCTCCTTGGCTGGGACCAACCTCGCTCCAGGGACAATCCCCCAATCAGAGCTTCTCCCACTGGAAAAACGCTCCCATTCCTTCATCCCGGGCTGGCACTGAGGAGTTTTCCCAAATTTTTTTGGTTCCTGACAATTCCTAAGGGGTTTTCCCGCTCACCTCTGGAGTTTTTTTGTGGATGCTGGCAAGAGTTTGGGAAAAGGGAAGGAAGAATAATTTGAGTGAGGACAGGGACATCAAGGCAGGGGAGGGGGAAAGGGAAAATAATTCTAAAAAGAGGGAATAAAAGACTTTTCCGATCTGGAGAAAAATGTGGAGGCTCCAGGCGCTCCTTTTCTTATTAGGGTGTGGAGAAATCCCTGGAATGGAGAAACTGGGATGAGCAGGAGGGACAGCAACAACAGGGAAAGGAAAAACCTTACAGCTCACAGTGCTGCTTTGGGGCAGCAAATTCCCAGGAAACTGGATAAATTCTTCCAATGAATGGATAAATTCCAACTGTTCTGGAAAATGGAGCTGGAAAATCAAAGAAGGAAGGAATGATCCACTGGAAGAAAAACTGGAAGTGCCCAAGGCCAGGTTGGACAGGGCTTGGAGCAACCTGGGATAGTGGGATGTGTCCCTGCCCCTGGAATGGGACCACCCTTAAGGTCCCTTCCCACCCAAACCATTCCATGATTCTGGAAGATGATCCATGACCTCAAACCTCCCTCGACCCCACGTTCCTCATGTCCCTCTTCTCCCAGTCCAGACAACAAAAATGCTGGAAAGCGAATACAACTCTGGGAAGGGTTTTAGGAGTTTGGATTCCCAATCCAGCTCTCCAGGAGGATTCACTGGAAGTTCTCCCAGGCTGGATGAGAAACACACAGGAATTTCCCTCACCCTGTCCCACTTTTTTTTTGTTCCCAGAGTGTGGAATGCTGCTGGACAAAGCCAGAGTGAGGACCAGCAAGGAAATTACAACTGAACCAAAAAAGGGTAAATTTTTCCTGTATTTCAGGTGATTTCCCAACGGTTGGAGCTGTGAGCCAAGGAAAGGGAGAGCAGGGAAGGAATTTTTCAACCTTGGATCTCTTCTCCACCAAGATGAGGAAGTTCTGTTTGCCATGGAATTCTGGAAAGTTTGGAATGGAAGGGAACTTAAGGATTATCCCAATCCACCCCTGCCAGGAGCATCTTCCACAATCCCAGGGTGCTCCAAGCCCCATCCAATCGTTCCTTGGACATTCCAGGGATCCAGGGGTAGCCAAAGCTTCTCTGGGAATTCCATTCCAGTCCTTCTCCAGCCTCCCAGCTGAAGTCTGTCTCTAAATAATGAATTATTTGGGAATTCCTTACCAAAATCCCATCCATCCCCGCCCTTCGTCACTTTAGTGACCAGGAGAGAGAGGAAGGAAGATATTTTTATCCAGAACAGAAATTCCAACTCCCACAGGAGGGAAATGTTCCTCCAGCTGGAAATCAATTAAAAAATCCATGAAAATGAGAATTTTATCTTTAAACTGCATAAAAATTCCCTTCAATCTGGAGCTGATCCCTAAAAGTGACCATTCCTGGCCCAAACTGCAGCAGTTTAAATGGATCATCCCCTTTTTTTTTCTCAGGATACTGATTTCCAACAGTGGAAGCATCCAAACATTTGGAAAGGTTCATTTGAAGCTGTTGCAGAAACATTCCAAGCCCTGCCATTCCCAAGGGGCTCCATAAAACAACAACATTACAAACGCTCCTTTTATCCCACATTCCTTCCCGCTTCCTTAAATCCCTGTTCATGGATACAATCGGAAAGGGAAGCAAAACAAAAGCGTCTGAATTCCCTCTGAGAGGGATGCAAGGCTGGGACAGGGAATGGAGCTCTCCAGAGGGAAGAATTCCAAGGAAAAACCTCCCACATTTGGCTGCATCATCCCAAACAAAACCAGGATGCGCTGAAGGATTCCCCTTGCCCTCCAAAGGCTGCAGAGAGGGAAAAATCCCTCTTGGAAGCAGCTTTGGGATGATGGGAGAAGCCAGAATCCTTGGGGCATCCCAAATTCCAGCACTGGGGGCTGGGGCTGCTCCTGGAATAAATCTGAGTTTCCAAGGAAAAGTTTTCTGAGTGCAGGGCCGGAATTTCTGCGCCTCGTGATCCTTTGATGTGGGGAAAAGCCGGAGAGGCTCTTTGGGATCATGTGGATGGGGAGACGCTCACATGGCCCCTCTGGAGCTGGGATGGGATTCCCTGGGATTATAGGGAAGTTCTGAGCCCTTCCCCAGACTTGGGTGCATTCCCACTCTTCCCAAAGACAAGGAACAGGATGAGCAGGGTGGATCCATCCTCTGGATCTGAGCTCATCCCCAGCAGGGACAGAAATCCACAGGAATGATGTAGATCTGGGAATCAAACCCTAATTCCCCAGGATCCAGGAGAGCAGTGGGAATTGCCCACCCTCCCTCGTTCTGAGTGTTTGGGAAAAGGATTCCCTGAAAAATCGATTTGGCAGGACTGGATTTGAAGCTCATCCCGCCCAGGCCCTGCAATTCCCATTTTTCCAGCAAGAAATGGGGGAATTAATCATTCCCTGGCTGTTGGATTGAGCAGGGGGCACTTTGGATCTAAGGAGTCTGAGGAGTGAGTTTGGATTTTTGTGGATAAAAGGGATCCAGAATTTCTCGGTCTTGGAGTCAGGGGAAGATATCCCAGGAGAGCTTTTGGTACCAGGGTTAAACTGGGGAAAATTCCTTCTTTTGCCAGGGTTAAACTGGGAAAATTCCCTTTTGGTGGAAAGGTTAAACTGGGAAAAATTCCCTTTTTTGCCAGGGTTAAACAGAGGAAAATTCCCCTCTTGTACAAGGATTAAACTGGGAAAATTCCGAGTTTTATGACAGGGTCAAAGTGGGAAAACTCCCAGTTTTATACCAGAGTTAAGCTGGGAAAATTTCCCAGGTTTTTTGCCAGGATTAAACTGAGAAAATTTCCCTTGTTGTGGAAGGGTTAAACTGGGAAAATTCCCAGTTTCATGCCAGGATTAAACTGGGAAAATTTCCCATTTTCACCAGGGTTAAACTGGGAAAAATTCCCCTCTTGTGCAAGGGTTAAGCTGGGGGAAAATTCCCTCCTTATGCCAGGGTTAAACAGGAAGAATTCCCAGTTTTATGCCAGGGTTAAACTGGGGAAAATTCCCTTCTTGTGGAAGAGCTTAACTGGGAAAATTTCCCTTCTTGTGCAAGGGTTAAAATGGGAATCATTTCCATCAGTTCAGGGTTATCTCCCTTTAATCCCGTGAATATGGGGTAGTAATGAAATAAATGTAAATATGGAAATAATAAAGGAAGTTTAAATAAATAAATTCAAAAGAAATAACTTGTAAAGAAAGAAATTTGAAACAGATAAATCATAAATAAATAATAAAAAATAAATGGTAAGTAAGCAAATAAATAAATAAATAAATAAATACATAAATACATAAATAAATAATAAAATGTCTCTAAATAATGAAATATCTCTAAATTAGAAAATATGTAGAAAACCAAACAGGATCAGAGGCATTCCTGGATCAACCCCTGGACACAAGGGACTGGACATGGACAGAACCTGGATGTGGCCATTCCCAAACCATCCCAGATCCCGCTTAATTCCCATCCCCTCCTGGCACTGGAATCTCTGGAAAAGGCCCCTGTAAAATCCTCATTTTTAATATCTGTAAACCTAGAAATGAGATTTTCCCTGCTTTCCCCTCTCTCCAGGGAAACACCCACCATGGATCCCCTGGAATGTGCAGGGGAATTTTCCCCTCCTTTTCCCAAGGCCTGTGGATCCCTGTGTCCCCAAACCCATGAGATCCTGGGAATCCCTGGCAAGGATTTCCCCAATCCCAGGTCTCTCTCAGTGGGAAAAGCAGCCGGATCCCACAAAAACCCCAGCAGAGGTGGGAATAGCTGCGCAGAGATTCCCAAATTCCCCTCAAACCTCCCTACTCTCCCTAATGAATAACATTGGAAAAGCTGCTGGAAAAGCAGGTTTGGGATCCAGCTGGAATGGGAATGGGGTGGGAGGAGTGTGGGGGCACTGCTCTGAAATCCCTCAGCACCCCCAGCCCAATCCCACTCCCCTGGGATGGGATCCATGGGATGGGGATGAGGTGGGATGGGATGGGGATTAGGTGGGATGGGATGGGGATGGGGATGGGGATGGGGATGGGATGGGATGGGATGGGATGGGATGGGGATGGGGATGGGATGGGATGGGATGGGATGGGATGGGATGGGGATGGGGATGGGATGGGATGGGATGGGATGGGATGGGATGGGATGGGATGGGATGGGATGGGATGGCATGGGATGGCATGGGATGGGATGGGATGGGATGGGATGGGATGGGAGGGGATGGGATGGGATGGGATGGGATGGCATGGGATGGCATGGGATGGGATGGGATGGGATGGGAGGGGATGGGATGGCATGGGATGGCATGGGATGGGATGGGATGGGATGCAGTGGGATGGGATCCATGGGATGCAAATGAATGCAGTAGGATGCAATGGGATGCAGTGGGATGAGATGTAGTGGGATGGGATGGGATGGGATGGGAGGGGATGGGATCCATGGGATGGGATCCATGGGACGGGATGCAATGGGATGCATTAGGATGGAATCCGTGGGATGGACTGCAACGGCATGGGGTGCAATGGGACGGGATGCAATGGGATGGGGTAGGATGCAATGGAATGCAGTGGCATGGAATGGGATGCAGTGGGATGGCATCCGTGGGATGGGATGGGATCCATGGGATCCAATGGGATGGGATACATGGGATGGGATCTATGGGATGTAATGGGATGCGGTGGGATGGGATCCATGGGATACAATGTATGATGAGATGGGATCCATGGGATGGGATCCATGGGATACGATGAGATGGGATCCACGGGATGGGATCTATAGGATGCAATGGGATGCAGTGGGATGGACATCCATGGGATGGACTCCATGGACCCATGGGACCCCTGGATGGGGTGCAATGGGACAGGATCTATGGGATGCAATGTGATGCAATGGGATGCTATGGGATGGGATGGGATGGGATGGGATGGGATGGGATGGGATGGGATGGGATGGGATCCACAGGATGGGATCTATGGGATGCAATGAGACGCAGTGGGATGGGATCCATGGGATGGAGTGCAATGGGACAGGATCTATGGGATGGGATCTATGGGATGCAATGCGACGCCATGAGATGAATTCAGAACCCCCCCTTCATTCCCACCCATCCGCCCTGGATCCTCTGCAATCCCCATGGGGAACTGGGGGCTCCACCCCCGTGTGATCCCCCCAGCCCGGGAAATCCTTTGGGATTGCAGGCCAGGGGAAGGCGGGGAAGGAGGCGGAGGGAGAGGAGGAGGCAGAGATCGCACCGAGAGCGGCCCTTTTTTTATCCCTTCCCCTCGCTCCCTCTCACAGGAAGCCCAACTCTACCTTCGCTTGGAAAGAGCCTTTCATAAACCCAGCTCAAGGCTCCCATTCACGGCCATGGAGCTGGGAAAAAAAAAAAAACGGGAATTAAAAAAAACCCAACCCGAGCAGCAAGCGGAGAGTTTGGGGTTTCTTTCTCTTTTTTTTTTTTTTTTTTTTCGCTCTCTGTCGCTTTTCTTTTTTTTTATTTTTTTTTTTTTCCTGCTCTCCAAAAAATAACCCAGAAATGCTCGCAGCGAAAATTTTGATGTTTTTACCGTCTGCTACAGGAGAGAGGAGAGGTTGGAATTTTTCACTCCTCTGCTCCTAAATATCCGCGAGAAAAGCGGGAAATAAAGGGGAGGAAAAGGGTCAAAAAAACGACAAAAAAGATCCCTCAGAGTTTGATTTTTAAAGTTGAGTGAGTCAGCCCCGAGCCCGGCGCCTCTCTGTGTTTGCCCGCGTGGTGCATCCCTGGCAGGGTCTGTAACCCTTTCCCAGCCTCGCTTCTCCTCCCAGCATGGAAAAACGAGCAGGGAATGCCGGATCCCGCCGCAATTCCCAAATAATCCCCCCCTCCACTGTTCGCTCTGTGGGTTGGAATTTTTTTAATTTTTTTTTTTTTTTCGCAGCGGAGTTTTATGAATGAAAGTGGGAGTGATATCCCGGCCCTGGAAGTTGGGAATGCTGGAGAAATCCAGGTTGGGAGCAGCGGGATGGGATCGGGGGAGGCTCGGTTTGGGCCAATCCCGGCAGCTCCAAACCCTTTTCCCGGTTTTCAGGGATCTTGGGATCTCCCGGAGAACTCTGCGCCCATGTGGGTGGAAAAAAAGAAATTCATTCCCAAAATGAAAATAACCCCAAATCCCGAGGATTTCAGGGAATTTCGGAGTGAAGGCAAAGCGCTTTTGCTCCGGGGGGATAAATTAAAAAACAACTCCAAAACCTCAAAATAAATGACGGGAATGGGGTCCCTTATTTTAGGGGGACGGGAATTTTCAACCCCACGTTTGCAATCGGCTTTTCCAAACTGCAGCTCCTTGGAGGCAGAGAGGGAGAGAGAAGCCCAGAATTCCCGATTTTTTCCCCTAAAACCGGAGAATTCCCTGTCTGGCAGAACCAACTTCTTGGGACAGCCAAGCAGAACCCCCCCAATGCCGCCGCTGCTGAGGGAAAACATTCCCAACTTTTGGGGCTTTGGGGGAAATTTGGGAGGCAGAGAGGAGGAGAGGCAAAAAAAGCGCAAAACCCCAAAAATAAAAAGAGACGGAGAGCGCGAGAGGAGGGGAGAGAGTTTGGGGTTTTTTGTCCCCTCGGCGAGCGAAAAGATAAAATTACTGCGGCTAAAAATAAAGCGGTGGTTAAAGGTTCCCCCTCCCTCTGGCATCTCCCACCCCTTCCAGCCCTCTGCCTGCTCCCTCCCTCCTTCCCTCCCTCCTTCCCTCCCTCCCTCCCCTCTCCCGCTGCCCTCTCCGTGTTTGCGTTTGACAAAGAAATGATTTGAACTTCCCGGAGCCGCAGCGAGCCGGGATCCCGGGCCCATATGGATGTGATTTCGCAGCCCCGTCCCAGATGATCCAGCGGCACCGGGAGCCGCGGCGCTGAGCGCCTCCGCCGCCTCTCCCTTCCCCGTCCATCCATGGGCTCCGCCGCGGAATTTTGGGAGCTGCCCGCCACTCCAGCCATGAGAAAACGAGGAAAAAACCCGGCATCTCCCGTCATGTGCCTCTCGGGCTGAAAAGCTGGGGAGCCGGAGGAGCAAAATCCCTTTGGCGGATCCGGGAGGACGAGGAGAAACCCGCGCCGCTGGAATTCCGAGCTCGCCTCCTCCTCCCGCTTCCCGGCGCGGGGCTGGATGCTGGAAGCAGCCCCTTGGATATGGGATCATATCTGGTGTATCCCAGCCTGGGTTTGATCCTCTGCTGCTCCGTGCTCAGCTCCGTCTACGCGCTGGTGAGTCCCGCTTTTTTAAAATTATTTGTTTTTCCTATATTTTTCTTTTCCCCGTGTTTTTTTTTTTTTTCCCGGAGGATCCGCGCGGATCCCGCCGCCAGGAGGGATAAACGAGGGGATGAAGGATTAAAAAGCAGTTTGGGGTTGTTGGGATCCGCTGGCGCTGCAGTGAAAATGTCTGTGCTTCCCGGGACTTGGGATCGCTTGGGAAGCTCCGGGCAGGACGTGCGAGCTTTGACAGGGATCTGGGACAGCGTCTGGGGCAGAAATTCCGAATCTGCCTGTGGAGAAAGGACAACTTTGCTTCCTTTTTCATATTTTTCAATTTTTTTTCCTTTTTAATTTTTTATTCTGCTTTTATTTTCTTAATTTTTCTTTCATTTTTTCTCTTTTTCTTCTCTTTTTTCCCCTATTCCTTTTCCTTTCATTTTTTCCTTTTCATTTCTTCCTTTTCCTTTCCCTTCACTTTTTCTCTTCCTTTTCCCTTCCTCTTTCCCTTCCCTTTTCCCCTCTCCTCCACCTTTTGCTTCCCTTCCTCTTTCCCTTCCCCTTCTCCTTCTCCCTCCTCCCTTTCCCTTCCCTTCCTCTCCACCCCCTCCAAGCCAATTTCATTCCCAATTCTCCTTTCCCTGCAAATCCCAATGAAACCGAGCCTCTCCTCTGGAATTAAATTCAGGGTAAAACAGGGAACTTGTAGGAACCCTTTGCTCCTTGGCCCTTTCCACCCCTTCCTGCACACACCAGGTTTCCCAAGGCTGGAAAACCGGGATAAATCCATCCAAACTGGGAAATGGTGTGAGACCTGCAGCTCCGAAAGCTCCAGGAAGCAGGGAAGGGGCATTTCCTCGGGAATCAGCCCCTGGATGTGGAGCCAGTGCTGGAATTCCCTGTGACAGGAGCTCTCCTGGCTTTCCCCATCCCTGGGATTCTCCCTCCTGCTCCCATTTCCCAGCGTTTTCCAGGAGGGAGCCAGGACACCCGTGGGAAGTGGGATCTGCTCTCCAGGAGGGATGGAAATGGGATTTGGGATCGGGATTTGGGATCAGGATCATTCTGGCTCCAATCAGGTCCTTCCTGACCCTCCAGGATCCACCAGCCCGGGCCTTATCCCTGGATTTGGTAGTTTGGAATCTTGTGCAGAGCTGGGGGGCTTTTCCACCTTTTCCAGAGGGAAATTTCTCCTCTCTAAACGAGAAGCAGCAGCCCCTTGGAAAACCATCCCTGTTTGAGCCCATCCCTGTTCAATGTGTGCTGAAACCTCCCAAAATCCAAAGAAAATTGGGGAAATCAGGAGAACCTCTTGGAGATTTGTTGGGATTTCAGGGATGGATGAGGCTTTTCCCAAAATCCAGGGCTGGATCAGCATCTCCTGGTCCTGCAGCACCTGCTGCCCCCTGCTCCAGGATTCCTGCAATTCCTGCTGCTTTGGGACTGGGAAAATCAGGATTGGGAACCAGGCAGGCTGGAGCTGGGGAAATGTCAGGATGCAAAAAAAAACCCGAGCAAGGCTGCATCTCCCATTCCCATTATTCTCATTATTCCCATTCCGGTTCCCATTTGCATTCCCACTCCCATTCCCATTATTCCCATTCCCATTATTCCCATTCCCGTTCCCATTCTCATTCCCATTATTCTCATTATTCCCGTTACTCCCATTATTTCCATTCCCGTTCCTCTTCCCATTCCTGTTCCCATTCCCATTATTCCCATTATTCCCATTATTCCCATTACTCCCATTCCTGTTCTCATTCTCATTCCCATTATTCCCATTATTCCCATTATTCCCATTATTCCCATTCCTGTTCCCATTTCTGTTCCCATTCCCATTATTCCCATTATTCCCATTATTCCCATTATTCCCATTATTCCCCTTATTCCCATTATTCCAGTTATTCCCAGTCCCATTCCTGTTCTCACTCCCATTATTCCTATTATTCCCATTCCTGCTCCCATTCCCATTCCCACTATTCCCATTCCCATTATTCCTATTCCTGTTCCTGTTCCCATTCCTGTTCCCATTCCCATTATTCCCATTCCCGGCTCATTCCCCTCGCCCTGTGTCAGCTGCCTGGAATTCACAGTGGGATTTCTTTGGGATCCCCCATCCCAAGAGATCCTGTCCATCCCATGGGATGAGCTGGGAGGTGCCCCCACGTCCCCAGCACCGGCTCAGGGCGAGCTGGACCTGGCAAAAATTGGGAATGAGCTCTTCCCAAATCCCAGAGGGCTGAGAAATCCATAGGATTTCCTGGAAAAGCACAGGAGATTCCCTAAAACCCCTCCTGGACCTGGATTTGCCGATCCCATGGATCCTTCCCAACTCGGAGTTTTGCTGCTTTCAGGTCCTGCTGCTCCAAACCCTGCTGGGTTTAGTTAGGCCAGGCTTAAATTCCCGTTTTAGACCCTTCCGTTGCTTTTCCAACCACTCTTTGCAGCAGAAGGAATTCCCAGAGTGTTCCTAAATCCATCCTGACAGTCCGGGAGCTGCAGAGATCCCGAGCGTCCCCCCTCAGGCAGGACAATGTCACCCCTTGTCACCCCTGTCCAAGAATCCCCTTGAGCCCGGTTTTTACTGGAGTTGTTCCTTCTTTTTCCAGCTAAATGGATTTTTAAAGGGACTTTGGAAAGAGGGAATGTGAGTGGTCAGCGGGGAGAGACTTTATGGATTTATTCTAAATTTTGTAGTTGTTATTATTATGAAACATGTTATTAATATTTATTATAAATGTTGTTGTTATTTATTATAAAATGCATTGTTGTTGTTGTTATTTATGGAAGGGCCATAAATACATTTGATATTTGGCTCTGAGGGAGCTGCTGCCGTAAATTTTCCCTTTCCTGGGAGCAACAAGGAAAAATCCATGGATGGATGGGGATGCGGGGATTTAATTCAGGCTCTGGGCCGAGCTTAAAGTGCTCCCGAGCTTTTCCCCCGGGCACAGCAGAGCCAGGCTCAGCTTGGATCAGGAATTCCCGCAGCCAGCGGCGGCTCCAGGGCACAATTCCCGGGAACTGAGCCTTGGGAATGCGGGCCGGGATTGCGGGATCCCGGCAGCTCCGGGATGCCGGGGTGGGGCAGAGCCCGGAGTGTCCCAAAGCCGGCGCTGACATTCCCGGAATTCCCCTTGGAGCCGGCAAGGATCGTGCCCAAGGTGCTTTTTGAGGGAATTGTGCTGGAGCAGGACTGGGAAATCAGTTCTGGGATATCCCAGGATTGGGAGCTGGATCTGGATCCTTGGGGTGTCCCAGGATTGGGAGCTGGATCCGTAGGATATCCCAGGATTGGGATCTGGATCTGGATCCCTGGAATATCCCAGGACTGGGAGCTGGGTCTGGTCCCTGAAATATCCCAGAATTGGGATCTAGATCTCTAGGACATCCCAGGACTGGGAGCTGGATCTGTGGGATATCCCAGGACTGGGAGCTGGATCTGAATCCTGAGATATCCTAGGACTGGGAGCTGGGTCTAGTCCCTGGGATATCCCAGGAAGGGAAGCTGGATCCGGATCCTTGGGATATCCAAGGACTGGGATCTGGATCCCTGGGATATCCCAGAATTGAGGTCTGGATCCTTGGGATATCCCAGGATTGGGATCTGGTCCCTGGGATATCCCAGGATTAGGAGCTGGATCTCTGGGATATCCCAGAATTGAGATCTGGATTCCTTGGATATCCAAGGATTGGGATCTGGATTTCATCCCTGGAATATCCCAGGATTGGGATCTGAGATATCTCTGGGATATCCCAGGACTGGGAGCTGGATCTGGATCCCTCTGCAGCAGCCATGGCTGTCCCTGCATTCCAAGCAGGGAGGGAAATCCAGCAGCAGGAAAAACCTCTGGGAAGGAGAGAAAAGTCTGGAAATCAGAGCCCTGTTCCCTGAGGCTCAGATCCCTGTGGGATCGGCTTCCCAATCCTGGGGTTTTAGGGCCAGACTTGGGCAAGGCTCAGTGAGAATCCAGAGAAATATTCCCAACATTTCCCTGGAATAGCCCAATAACACCTGCCTGGCAACGGGTGGAATTCCACCTGGGTGGAGAGCCTGAAATCCAGCAGGGTGAGGGTGGGAATCTGGGACAATTCTGCTCTTTAGTCCCAGGATTAAGGAGTTAGGACCGGCCTAAGGCAGAGAGCTCTGCAAGGATGGGTTTGTGGCAAAAGGAGCTTTGAAAGTCGGGTCTGACACCAGCAGAGCTTGGGAGAAGGGAAAATGGGGGAATGATTTTAATTTGGGAGGTGTTGGCAGAGGGAAAATCCCCCCATGTCCTAAAAAGATGGATTTTAGGATCTGAAAGGTCTTTCCAACCTAATCCTGGGATTCACGGAGCCAAAATCTCCAATGTTTTGCTCTTCCAATCCTTTTTATTTTCCCTTTGTTTCCTCCTTTTGCTCAGCCTGGGAGATCCCAGCCCTGCTGTCACTGGAGGAGATATTCTGATCAATCAATCCACAAATTAATTATTAATAACTATAAAACAGCAGCTTCCTGCAGGGCTTGGGACCAGAATATCCCAATTTTGGGAAGCAGCTGCCAGGCTGCAGTGGGCTGAGCTCAGGGCAGCAGATCCATGTGGGAAAAGGGTGGGAAAAGATAAAATTCCCACTTTTTCTTGGCTGCCCTGGCCTGCTCAGGGTTTTTGTATGATGTTGAACTTCTCTCTGCTTTTGGGACAATCCCAAAAATCCCAGTCCTGATCTTTGTGGTTTGGGAATCTTCTGGCACACCTGGAGAGAATTCCCCATTCCACATCCATCCCCGGATCTCTGGAGCATATATTCTGATCAATCAATCCATGAATTAATTATTAATAATTATAATCCAGCAGTCTCCTGCAGGGTTTGGGCACAGGATATCCCAGTTTTGGGAAGCAGCTGCCAGGCTGCAGTGGGCTGAGCTCAGGGAAGCAGATCTATGTGGGAAAAGGGACCATTCCCAGTTTTCCTTGGTTGCAATCCCAGCCCTGGCTTGTGCAGGGTGTTCGGGTGATTCCTGAACTTCCCTCTGCTTTTGGGATGATCCCAAACATTCCAATCATGATTGTTGGGGGATTGGGAATCTTTCCTGGCACAGCTGGAGAGAATTCCCCATTCCACATCCACTCCAGATCCCTGGAAGTGTCCTGGGAAAGGCTGGATGGGGCTTGGAGCAGCCTGGGATGGGGGAAGGTGTCGGGGCTGGAATGGGATCATCCTTGAGGTCCTTTCCAAGGAAAAGCACTCTGGAATTCTGTGCTGTTGAGGAAGGTTTGGATTAAGGAGGTGCTGGATGGGGTTTTCTTCTTGGACTCATTCCTTGTTGCTCGGATCAATCCCACAGATCTCCAGAAACAGGGAATAGGGGAAAAGGGAATGGTTTGAAGTTGGGTGGAAGGAAGGAATGATAATGCTTGTCCTCAGAATTCAACCCATATTAAAAATGTAAAAACTAAAACTAAAACAACAATTAAAATAAAAACAAAATTTTTTTAAAAATTAAATTATTTAATTTAACATTATTTAATAAAATAATCAATTATATACTTATATAAATATATAGACATAATATTCATAAATATACAAATATTAATATAATATAGGGTTCGGGTTAAATAAATAAAAAGAATAAAAATAAAAAGAATAAAAATAAAATTAAAATAAAATAATATAAACTATATAAATGACAAAATAATTAAATAATAAAAATTAAAATAATAAATAGTTCTGCATAAAAATCCCACAAATCCCAACCAAGACAGGCCCCAAACCATGGGAAATGCCCTTTCCCAAGCACATTCCCAGGAACGAGCCCATCCCTGCTCCCAGATTTCCAAGGGATTCTCCCACTGTTACTCAGGATCAGCCAAAATCCCTGGATCTGAACCTCTGATATCCCTGGATCTGAACCTCTGATATCCCTGGATCTGAACCTCTGATTTCCCTGGATCTGAACCTCTGATTTCCCTGGATCTGAACCTCTGATATCCCCAGACCTGAACCTCTGATTTCCCTGGATCTGAACCTCTGATATCCCTGGATCTGAACCTCTGATATCCCTGGGTCTGAACCTCTGATATCCCCGGATCTGAACCTCTGATATCTCTGGATCTGAGCCTCTGAAGTCCCTGGATCTGAACTCTCCAGCAGCAAAGGCAAAACCAACAAACCCTGAGGGGGTTAAAGCCCGGCCTGGCAGCTCGGCCCTCACCAGCCAAGAAAATTCCAACAAATCCGCGCTGGATTTGTGGGAGCTGGTGGCCCTGGGAGGAGGAGAAGCAGGAGCAGAGCTGAGAGCCCAGGGTGGCCCTGGGTGCCAGCAGTTGTTGTTTGGTTTGTGCTGTCCCAGAATAGCCCGGAGCGGTTTTTTGGGATCAGCGGGATTATCCTGGCTGGAGTGTGGCTGTGCCTGCAGGGATCCCCCGGGCAGGGACAGCTGGAGCCACCGGGGCCACCCCCTGTCCCTCCCAGAGCTCTGCCCGGGATAAGGGATTGTCCTGCTGGAGGATTCCCATCCTTGAGAATTCCCTCCATCCATCCCAGCTGGAATGAGGCCCTGCTTGCAGAGGGATTTGGGACAATTTGGCCACCCTGAAATCCTGGTTTTTATGGGGTTTTATTGGGTTTTGTAGGGGTTTATGTATTGTTTATTGTGTGGGGGTTTATGGCTGTGGGGTGAGGGGGAAAACTGTCCTGGCACTGACACCCCATCCCATCCCATCCCATCCCATCCCATGCCATCCCATCCCATCCCATCCCCATCCCATCCCCCCCCCATGAATCCCATGGATCCCATCCCATCCCATCCCATCCCATCCCATCCCATCCCCATCCCATCCCCCTCCCATGAATCCCATGGATCCCATCCCATCCCATCCCATCCCATCCCCATCCCATGAATCTCATGGATCCCATCTCATCCCATCCTATCAATCCCATCCCATCCCATGCCATCCCATCCCAGGGATTCCATCCCATCCCATGGATCCCATCCCATCCCGTGGATCCCATGGATCCCATCCCATCCCGTGGATCCCATGGATCCCATCCCATGGATCCCATCCCACTCATCCCATCCCATCCCACCCCATGGATCCCATGGATCACATGGATCCCATCCCATCCCATGGATCCCATGGATCACAAGCCATGGATCCCATCCCATCCAATCCCATGAATCCCATCCCATTCCCATCCCCATTCCCATTCCCATTCCCATCCCATCCCATTTCCAAGTGCAAACCATCCCCCAAACCCCAAGGTTTTTGGAGCCTTTCCACCGTAATAATCCCAAGGGTTCAAACTTCTCCCAGAAAAACTCATCCAAAGGAATCTTGGCCTCTGGGAAACGAACCCAGGATCTGTGTCTGGGGCAGGGAAGGGGTCAGGAATTGCTGACTCAGCAGCTCAGGCTCCTTATCTGGTTTTCCACTCGGCTGCTCCGGCGCTGATCCGGGCTCCCGATGTTATCTCGACTCCCTCCCCCTCTCTCCGAGAATTCCCAGGGGTTTCTCCAGCCCCAGTTGGGTCTGGAAGGGCAGAATGGGATGTTTGAGCGTCCTTAGGAAACCTTCTCTTCCCTTCCCTGAATTTTGGCCAGGGACTGAAATGGGATTTGGGGTTTCGGGGGTTTTTGGGGTTTTTTAAATTTAAATTTTTTGCATGTTTTAACAAAAGACCCAAAATTCAGCTCGAGCGTTTCATGGATTTGGGGATGAGAACTTTGTGGGGATTTCCCAGCTAGAAGAGGACAAATGATTCATGAACTGCCATTTGTGGGATTTGGGGAATCTCTGCCACTTTCAGGTGATTTTCCTGCTCATTCCAGAGGGGATGGATAAGGTGGCCTTTAAATGTCCCTTCCAACCCAGATTATTCCACAATTCCATGATTTAATCACTTTATTGCCTGGATTTATCCACCTGGCTGTGAGGATTGCAGCATCCCAGGAGACCCCTGGGCCCATCCCCTGCAGGAAACCTGGGAATGGGGCTGGGAGCAGAGCTGGAGCAGGATATTCCTTAGGTCTGCATGGAAAGACCAGGATTGCTGGATCTGGGAATTCCCTTTGAGCCTGGATTTGTCCCATTCCTTTCACCATCCCCGTGCTCCATTTCCATTGGGATCAGACCCTGCTCCAGCATTTCCGTCCCTGGCTTTGGCCCTTTTGTCACAGTTCTGGGGACAAAAAATCAATGTTTCTGCCCTGGAAGGGCCACGGAGTTGAATCCAGCCTGATCCATGTGGGACATGGAATTTCCCAAAGGAAAATCTGGCCCCTGCCTCATCCTCAGCTTCATCCCCACCCAGCCCCATTACTTCTTTTTCCATAACCCCAAAACTTGGGAATGGTCTGGAACACAATTTAGGGATACAGCAGGAGCTGCGTCTCCAGGGAATGCTCAGCTGCAGGAAATCATTGAGTCATTAATTAATTAATTAATTGATCTTCTGAATTAAAGCACCTTAAAAGAGCTGAGCACTAATTTGCTTTCACAGAACCCCAGAATTCCAGGACGGAGTGGCTCGGAAGGGACCTTGAAGTTCACCCCACTATTCAGGTGTCTCTTACTTTTCAAAGACACAAATCAAATTCCTAAATTCCCTGAAAGCTCTGGACTGATTTCCATGGTCTTTAATTGCCTGAAGTCACCCTGACTTCCTTCTCTGATCCCAGTCCATGTTTCCTCTTGGGCAGGGAGGAATCCAGGTGGCTTTGGGGCTTTGAGCAAGGACACGAGCTCCTTGTCCTGGGTTTATTCCGAGACTCGGATCAATATCCATTAGAAACAGCTTTTATTTTGTGGGTTGCAACTCGACTCCGCTCAATAAAAATACAGGAAAATGATCCCTAAAATAAAAGCGGGAGGAGGCTGATAGAGGTGGCGCTTCCAGGGGATGATACGTGGATCTATAATGGCTTTAAACTGGGAAAGGTGAGGGATGGATGGGATATTGGGAAGGAATTCCTGGCTGGGAGGGTGGGGAAGGGCTGGGATGGAATTCCCAGAGCAGCTGTGGCTGCCCCTGGATCCCTGGAAGTGCCCAAGGCCAGGTTGGACAGGGCTTGGAGCAGCCTGGGACAGTGGGAGGTGTCCCTGCTCATGGAATGGGGTGGAATGGGATGATCCCATAAAATTATTCCAATTTTAGAGTCCCCTCCAGCCCAAACCATTCCAGGCTGATTTTCCAGTGTGCTGATTTCCCAGGACTGTTGATCCAAGATAGCCCCTGGATTGGGATAGGCCAGGACTGGCTTTTCCTCAGGGTATTTTTTCCTTGGCCGTACAAACCCATGGGATTTGTTACAAAACTGGGATGCGTTTGTGTATCCAAGAGAGTGCAAGGGCGTCCCTGCAGCGCTCGGGATGGGAAGGAGAGAGCAGGGTCAGATGGGAAGGAAAGGAATTCTGCAAATTGAGAGATCCCAGATGGATGGGAAGGGAGAGAATTCTCCCAATGGAAAGAGGGTGGTGGGAAGGGAGAGGATTGTCCCAAAGGAGAAAGGGTAGTGGGGAGAGGATTCCCCAAATGGAGAGATCCGAGTTGGATGGGAAGGGAAAGGATTCTCCTGATGGAGAGATCCAAGCTGGATGGAAAAGGAGAGGGTGATAGGAAGAGAGAGGATTCTCCAAATGAAGAGATCCCAGTTGGATGGGGAGTGATTCTCCAAATGAAGAGATCCCAGTTGGATGGGAAGTGAAAGGATTCTCCCAATGGAGAGATCCAATCTGGATGGAAAAGGAGAGGATTCTTCCAATGGAGAGAGAGGGGTGAGGACCGGATTCTCCAAATTAAGAGATCCAAGTTGGAGTTCTCCAAATAGAGAGAGGGTGATAGGAAGGGAAAGGATTCTCCAAATGGAGAGATCCAAGCTGGATGGAAAAGGAGAGGATTCTCCCAATGGAAAGAGGGTGGTGGGAAGGGAGAGGATCATCCCAATGGAGAGATCCCATTTGGATGGGAAAAGAGAGGATTCTCCCAAAGATGAGAGGATGATGGGAAGGGAAAGGATTCTCCCAATGGAGAGATTCGAGTTGGATGGGAAGGGACAGGATTCTCCCAATGGACAGATCCCAGTTTTCCAGCCACATCTCCAAGCCCTGGTGATCTCCAGCAGCTCCTGTGGTTCCTCCCTGCCCCGGACAATGAAACTTCCCTGAAATGATCCCAAGCAAAGCCATGTGGGGGCTCAGCAAGGCAGGAATGTCCCACCTGTTCCCGATCCTGGGAAGGAGGATGGACACACTGGAATTGTGGATTTTCCAAATCAGAGGACAGGGCTGGATCCCATTGTGGATACGGAGCTGCTTTTAAGGGCTGCCAAGTCATCTTGGAAATTTGGGCAAATTGTGTTTTAGTATTTAAAGCGGATTGGTCAGGAAATTATTTGTTTCCTTCTCTGCTCCCCAGATTTTTTCCTAATTTTGTCTCAGTGTCATCAGCAAAGTCCCTGTGATCAATAAATTGAATTTTAATCGTCTTTGCATGGATTTTGGAGGTTTGGATGCAGGAAATCAGCGTCCTGTGCTGTGTGTTCCCAATTTTCTGTGCCACCAGCCAGAGGTGCCTCAGGCTGCTGGAAAAGCAGCAGAGTTCCCGTGTTTGGGATCCAGGGAGGAGCTGGGGCTGTGCCAGGGAATGGGATCACAGGGAGAATCTCCATGTGGGATCATGCAGGCTCTGCCAGCTCCCCTGACTCAGCACCCCCAGGGTGATAAGGGCTCTGATAAGGGTCTGATAAGGACAACAAAGCCCCAGGGTGACCCGTCTGTCACCCCCCCGGCTGGCTGAGGAGAGGCCACAGCAGGGATGTTCAGTGTCCTTCTGCTTCCCAGTTTTCCTATTCCTGCTCCCATGAGGAGAATCCCCCATTGTCCCATCCCCCCGTCACTCCAGCAGATACTGGGAATTCCCACCTAGAAGAGGACAAATAATTCATGAACTGCCATTTGTGGGATTTGGGAAATCTCTGCCACTTTCAGGTGATTTTCCTGCTCATTCCAGAGGGGACGGATAAGGTGGCCTTTAAATGTCCCTTCCAACCCAGATTATTCCACAATTCCATTATTTAATCCCTTTATTTCTGGATTTATCCACCTGGCTGTGAGGATTGCAGCATCCCAGGAGACCCCTAGGCCCATTCCCTGCAGGAAACCTGGGAATGGGGCTGGGAGCAGACCTGGAGTGGGACATTCCTCAGCTCTGCCTGGAAAGGCCGGGATTGCTGGATCCAGGAACTCCCTTTGAGCCTGGACTTTTGCTTTTCCCTTTCCCCTTTCCTTTCCCCTTTCCTTTCCCCTTTCCTTTCCTTTCCTTTCCTTTCCTTTCCTTTCCTTTCCTTTCCTTTCCTTTCCTTCCCTTTCCTTTCCTCCCCTTCCCCTTCCCCTTCCCCTTCCCCTTCCCCTTCCCCTTCCCCTTCTCTGGATTTGGTTTCTTCCAACAGGTCACAGACAGGTTTTCTGTCTCCAGTGATTTTCCTTCTCCATCCCATAATCTCCTGTAGGAAAAACCAATCCAGCTTTTCTCCCCTCCTGCCTTATCCCAGGGCTTCCCTCAGCTCCAGGAGCAGCATCTCCACTTCTTTCCCAGAAAAAGGAGGAGAGGAGGGAATTCTGGAGCTGCCTGGATGAAGGAGGAGATGAGGGAATGCTGGAATTGAGCAGCTGGAGTGAGGAGATGAGGGAATGTGGGAGCTGATCAGCTGGATTTGGGGAATGAGGGGATCCCAAGAGCTGATCGGCGGGATTTGGGGAATGAGGGAGTGCTGGAGCTGCCTGGTTGGATTCAGGAGAAGAGGGAGATCCTGGAGGTGATTGTCTGGGGCTGGGATACAAGAAATGTCCTCGAGCTGGGATATGGCGGACACCTTGGAAGTGCCCTGTGGAGCTGGGATGTGATGGATATCCTGGAGCTGGGATGTGATGGATGTCCTTGAGCTGGGATACGAGAAATGTCCTGGAGCTGGGATATGAGGGAGCCCTGCATGTCCCACTAGAGCTGGGATATGAGGGAATCCTGGAAGTGTCTCTGGAGCTGGGATGTGAGGGATGCCCTGGAGCTGGGATCTGAGGGAACCCTGGATGTGCTCTCTGGAGCTGGAATGTGCAGGATGTCCTGTGTGCCCCTGGATCTGGGATAGGAGGGATGTCCTGGAGGTGGCATATGAGAAATGTCCTGGAGCTGGGATATGAGGGAACCCTGAATGTGCCCTCTGAAGCTGGGGTATGAGGGATGCTCTGGAGCTGGGATGATGTGAGGGATGTCCCGGCTGTGCCGCTGGAGCAGGAGCACGTGGAGCATTCCCTGCGGGCTCCAGTGCCCCGCACAGAGCCGCCCTTGTCCTAAACATCCCAATCCCATTCCTGCTCCTCTCCCGGGCACTGCTGGCAGCTCCCGCCGGATTTTTTTGGGAACAGAAGGGCCCTTCCCAAGGAAAGGGACAGAGAGGGGTCTGCAGGGAGCAGAGGGAGGGGAAGGGGGTGTCCCAGCTCTGCCGTGGGGTTGTGAATCGGGACATTAAGCAGCATTCCAGGGATCGGGACGGGGTTGGATACCTGTGGTTTGAGGCATTGCTGGAGCCAGAACACCAAACTCTGCTCCTGGAGTGGGAGCTGCGGCATTGCGGCAGGAATCCGGCCAAGAACGGGTTAAAGAGGGAAAAAAAACAAAACAAAGTGAGAGGGGAGGGAAAGGAAAGGAAAAAGGAAAGGGGAAAGGAAAGGGGAAAAGGGAAAGGGAATAGGAAAAAGGAAATTTTCCATGGATTTTCCAGCTCTTCTCCAGGATTCTGGGAGGACTCCCTGGTTTTTAACCTTCCTGTTAAAAGCCTTTGCCTTGATTTCTTTTCCTTTTTTTCCCCCTTATTCTGGCCCTCTGGAATTCATCTCCAGCTTCTTCCTGTTGCCAGGGCAGGTAAATTTTAGTTGGGAATTTTGTATCCCTCCATAAATAACTCTGGAAGTCGAGGCTGGAGGGAAACCACTCCTAAAACTGGGCAGGGAATCCTGACATTCCCATGTCCTTAAAGGGGAAAGGAGTAAGGAAATCCCATTATCTCCTTCCTGTGCATCCTTCAGCAATTCCCCCTCTGGAAGCAGTTCACAAAGCAGATATCCAAAGATTTGGGGGGGAATTCCTAGAATTAAAATCTCTTTTGCTGTTGTTGTTTTAATTTCTTTCACCTTATCCCTTTGGTCACTGTGGGGTAGAGGGAAGTGCCAGGGCAAATTAGAAAGCTCCAAAAAATCCACATTTTAATTCCTGTGGGGATTTGCGTGTGCAGGAGCTGGGATCCTCCTGGAATGGGCTGGATTTGTTGGGTGTTTTGGGGACAGTTTGGGTTTTTGTGGCATTTGTGGTGATGACAGTGGGAAGATTTGGATGTCAGAGTTTTTATAGGAGTTTTTGTGGGATTTTTCCCAAATCCCCTCAGATTTGAAATGCACCTTTGGAAAGAGCAAGAGCTGCAGTTTGGGCGTGAATTAAATTTCAAAAGATTCCCAAAATGGGTCCTGAAGGGGATAAAGGGGACGGTCCCAGTCAGAACTCCAGAGCTGAAAGAAATCAGAAAATCCTGGAATGGTTTGGGTTGGAAGGACCTTGAAGCTCATCCCATTCCCAAGGGCAGGGACACTTCCCACTGTCCCAGGCTGCTCCAAGCCCCATTGTCCAACCTGGTCTTGGGCACTTCCAGGGACCCAGGGAAGCCGCAGCTTCTCTGGGAATTCCATCCCAGCCAGGAATTCCTTGTCTGGATATGACAAATTGGGAGAATCTTCCCAGAAAAGCCCCAGCAGCTCCCCAGGCTTTGGTTCACCTTTTGTCTTACTGACATTTCCATGGAACTCTGGAATTTCAGAGCTTCCCCTTCCTGGTTTGGGAATGTGGCCCAGGGAGGCGCCTTAAAGGATGGAATTGCCGAGGAATCATGGAATGGTTTGGGTTGGGAAAGATCCTAAAGCCCATCCATGGCAGGGACACCTCCCACTGTCCCAGGGTGATCCAACCTGGCCTTGGGCACTGCCAGGGATCCAGGGGCAGCCACAGCTGCTCTGGGAATTCCATCCCAGCCCCTTCCCACCCTCCCATCCAGGAATTCCTAATTCCCAAATCCCACCTCTCCTTGTTGTCCCTCAGAGCTTTTTAGGGATTGCAGAGACCGTCCTGGCCTAAATGAGCCCAGATATTCCAAGGAGCTGTGTGAGCATCTCTCAGCAGGACAATTAGGATAATTAGGGCAATTAGGATAATTAGGAAGCTGCTTTCTCCTCCAGGTGCTCCTGGTTCCTCTCGGCTGGAATATTTCCCAGGCAGAGATTCCTTTTGCCCTGTTCCCAGTTCACCCCACGGGAAGGAGATTCCCTGGGATGTCCAGGTGTCTCCTGGGCTCTGTGATGGGAATTTACCCACGGAGCTCCTGGGGAGGGATCCAGCTCTTTCCATGGAGGCACTGAAGGCTCCATTCATTCCTTGGCCTTCCCAGAGTCATCCAGGGTGTCCAAAAAAACCTTCCTAGGGAAGGCAGAGCTGGCTGGGCACCAGAGGAAGCCGTGGAGCATCAGGCAGCACTCGACACCTCGCTCCCAGCAGCCTCTGGAAAAGCAGGAGCAGGGATTGTCCCGCCTGTGGTCAGGGAGCAGGGCAGCCCCTGGAAAGGGAGCAGCACCCTCACAAGCAGGGTCTGTCTCTCTCTGTTGACTGAGCTGGGACAGCTCCGGATTTGGTGGAATTTTGCTCCAAGATTTCCAATTCCCGCTCCAAGCGTGCGGGAATTCCATTTTTATCCCAATAGAAATCCCTCTGAGACTGCAGCAAGGGTGGGAATTTTATTCTTCCTTTCTCTCCCAAATATTGGACTCCAGATTTAACGGTGTCTTTTCCAGCCTTGGTGATTCCGTGAGATCAAATGACCAAAATGCTTTTGGTGGAGAAAAAAAAAATCCAGAATCCAGGGATTTATCTGGTTGTAAACAAAATTCAAAGAGCAGAAGGAAAACACCCAGTTGAGCAGGAAAATCATGGCACATCCCTGTCATCTCCATGCATTTTCATGGAATGCTGGAGAGTGGTTGGCCCAATCCCAGCCTGAACTTCAGGAATATTCTCAGAAACATCTGGAAGCACAAATAAAATCTGCTGCCTCCCTGGGTTTGAGCTCAGCTCCATTGGCCATGGAGAGACTGGAGAAAGATGAATAAAAATTCCCAAATCCATCATTAAGAGACACGGGTTATGAGAGAAGGTCCACATCTCCCAAAAAAAATGATGGATAAAGGCTGAAAGCCTCCATGATGGATAAAGGCTGAAATTCCACAGTTAATCCCCAACATTCCCTTCAGACCACCAGAATCTGACACCTCCAACCTTTAGCTCCAAATCCCAGTGGTTACTCCAGGTCTGGAGGGAAATTTGGGATCAGTTGTGGATCATGGCATAGGGGCAGCAGGAAGTGACCCACAGGAGAACAGGGATGATAATATTCCATCTCACTTGATCCAACTTTTATAAATTGTTTTTCCTATGGTGTTCCAGAGTTCTCATCCCATGGGATTTTGCATGTCCTGCTGCCCATTCCTGCTTTTCTCTGAGATCCATGGAAACACCCTGGGCTGGATGTTCAACCTTTGGATGGCTCCGCCTCAGCTCTTCATTTCAGGCCCTGGGGTGACTTTGAGAAGCTCCTCCCCTTTTTTTTTTGGTCCTTCCTTCCTTCCTTCCTTCCTTCCTTCCTTCCTTCCTTCCTTCCTTCCTTCCTTCCTTCCTTCGCCACTTCCGCCACTTCCGCCACTTCCTTCCGCCACTTCCTTCCTTCCGCCACTTCCTTCCTTCCGCCACTTCCTTCCTTTCGCCACTTCCTTCCGCCACTTCCGCCACTTCCTTCTGCCACTTCCTTCCGCCACTTCCTTCCTTCCACCACTTCCTTCCTTCCTTCCTTCCTTCCGCCACTTCCTTCCTTCCACCACTTCCTTCCTTCCTTCCTTCCGCCACTTCCTTCCTTCCACCACTTCCTTCCTTCCTTCCTTCCTTCCACCACTTCCTTCCTTCCTTCCTGCTTGGCTTTGGAAGCATCCAGGATTTCCATGAGTTCTGAGGGAATTCTCCCCAAAACAACTTCCCAGCCAATTGCTGGGCCCTGAGCCAGGAGTTCCTCCCAGGACAGAGATGTTTTCTGTGGATTTGTGGGAATTCAGTGGCTCAGCGCAGGGCAGAAATGATTTCCAGAGGTATGGAATTCAGGGACACGCTGAGATCCAGCTGCCAAATCCTCCTCACTTCCTACAATTCCCTAAAATCAGCTGTGATCAAGTGGGGCTTGGTCCTTTCCTCCAAAAAATCAGTGATGGAAAAAGAGGAAAACCCTCCAGCTGTGCCAGACTGGATATTGGGAATATTTCTCATGGAATATTATATTCATGGACTATTATATTTAACATCCACATGGATGTTGACCTGAGAATGCCAATCCTGGTCCGAGGCTTCGACAGCAGCAGAGACACAGCGGGAATCTGAGGGAAAAACAAGGATAGGGCTGGAATTCCCTGGGGAGAACTCCGTGTCCCTGGGCTGGATGGAGCCTGGCCAGGGAAGCTTTCTGCTCCCTGCAAATGAGCCAGGATGGGAAGGAGGGGGAGAAAGGAATCCCAGCTAATGGATTTGAGGGATCATTAGGACAGGAACCGGGCCCGGCAGTTCCGCAGCCACTCAAAAATTCCCATTTTGCCTTTCCCCCTGCACCAGAGTGCTCCTGGATATCGTTTCAGGCTGAGCAGGAAAAGCCGGGTTTGGGGCTGTTTCTCTCCTGGTTCTCTTTATTTCCCATGGAAAACCTGTGTAATATTCAGGAGGGCCGGGTCCCAGTTCCTTTTTGGATCCAACATCCCTCCCTCCAGCAGCCTTTGGATGGAATATCCCACCCCAAAATCCCCATTTTCCCTCTCCTCCTGCACCAGAGTGCTCGTGGATATTGTTTCAGGCTGAGCAGGGAAAGCTGGCTTTGGGTTTTGTTTTATCCCAAATACTCTCCTGGTTCTCCTCATTTCCCATGGAAAACCTGGGGAATATCTAGGAGTGCAGGTCCCCGTTCCTTTTGGATCCAACATCCCTCCCTCCAGCAGCCTTTGGATGGAATATCCCTCCTAAAAATCCCCATTTTCCCTCTCCACCTGGCCCAAACACTCTCCTGGATACTGTTCCACACTCCTGGTCAGCGGACCAGGGAAAGCTGGGTTTGGGTTTTGTTTTATCCCAAATTCTCTCCTGGTTCTCCTTATTTCCCATGGAAAACCTGTGAACTTGGGGAATATTTAGGAAAGGCAGCTCCCAGTTCCCTTTGGATCCAACACCCCTTCTCCAGCAGCCTTTGGATCAAATACCCCTCCCCAAAAATCCCCATTTTCCTTCTTCTCCCGCACCAGAGTGCTCCTGGATACTGTTTCAGGCTGAGCAGGAAAAGCTGGGTTTGGGTTTTGTTTTATCCCAAATTCTCTCCTGGTTCTCCTTATTTCCAGTGGAAAACCTATGAATATTTGGGAAAACTTGGGGAATATCTGGGAGAGGCAGCTCCCGGTTCCCTTTGGGTCCAACATCCCCCCCTCAGGCCATGGCTGAAGATTCCATCCCTGTATTTCTTTCCCATAAACCCCTTCATGACCAGAGGTAGGGAAGAATTCTCTGGAGGAGAAACCCCTCCAGACCTTTAAACCTCCCAGAGAACACGGAGGCGTCCAAAAAATCCCAGATCCTTTGGGTTTGCCACCTGGATTCCAAGGCGAGACCTTGCTCCTTTCATTCCATTCAGAGAATCAGGGAAATTTTTACTGTTGGTGCAGGCTTGGAGAATCCCGGGATTTTTTTGGCTGCCATCAATTCCTTGTGGCCAAGGTCACCCGGCTGTGTCGTGAGGTGTCCCTGGAGCCCTGGGATCTCGTGATCCATGATCCGGGAGAAAGGAGACAGGGAGACGTCTGGGCTGGAGGAGATCAAGGGGACACATGATCCCAATTCCCAGCACATGAAAGGAGAGGGGAAAACCCTTCCTCAGTTCCTCAGGGATTGGCTGGGATGGCCTCAGATTGCTGGGAAGAAAACTGGGTGAAAAGTCAGAAGATTCCTGGGAGGACGGTGGAGCTGGAATATTGGGAAGGGAGGGATTGGTTCTCACGGGGGGTCTCAGCTCCAGAAACTCAGCAAAGTAATTAAAGCAGAGATGATCCTGGGTTTAATTAGGAAAACGGGCTCAGTGCTTCCCACAGATCCGTGTTTCCAACAGCTCAGCAGTGCCAGGATTATCCCAAAGGATAACCCAAAACCTCCCCAGCACAGTTTTACCTCCTGCCCCAAGGGAAGTTCCCAGAAAAGGAGGATGAAGGATTTTCCTGGAGAAAAGGAGCTTGGGAAGGACCTTCTGGATCTCCTCAGCTCCCTAACAGGAGGGGACAGCCTGGGGGAATCGGGATCTGGGAACAGGGAACGGGGATAGGAGGAGAGGGAATGGCCTCAGAGGAAGGTTCAGGTGGGATATTGGGAAAATTCCTTCCTGGAATTGGCTGTGCAGCCCTGGCACAGCTGCTCAGGGCGGTGCTGGAGCCCCTATTCCTGCAGGGATTTAAAAGCCATGGATGTGGCACTTGGGGACACGGTCAGGGGTGGCCTTGGCAGAGCTGGGCTGGATCCAGGGGCTTTTCCCACCTCAGTAATTCTGGGATTTGAAGGAAAAGCGAGCAGCATCTCCCAAACAATTCCTTCTGCTCTGAGGAAGGAGAGCCGGGCACAATCCTGGATAAACCACGGGATGTTCTCCAGAGGCCGGGGATGATGGGGGTGGGATGAGCTGATGACTCCATCCCAGAAGGACAACCCTCAAGCACAGGGAAGCGCTGGAGAAAGGATCTCCTGGAATGAGACGTTTTGTGGGATTCTCTGAGTGTTCCTGGCTGGAAGGAGATCCCGGGGCTGTCAACAAATCCTCCCTTTCCCGAGCGGAACAAAAGCGCTTCCCCTGCAGCCCGGCTGCTTTTCCTTTGTTTTGTAACTCCCGGAGTTTTAACCATGGAATTGCACTCTCCAGAGCATGGGATTGCAAATTCCCAGCCCGGAGCTGCCAGGACATTCCAAGGGTGCAGAGGACACCCCTCGGTGACCCGAGGAAGGTGCAATCCCTGGAGCACATTCCCGATATTCCCAGCCCCACGTGTGAGGCTTGGCTCATCCCAGATGGTTTTTCACGGGAATGCCCAAGCTCCAGCTGCTTTCCATCACCAGAGCCCTGCAAAGCACTTAATGCAGGCCAGGCAGAGCTTTCCTTGGAATATTCCCGGGGTTTTCCATATTTCTGGGATTTTGAGGACATTTAGATCTGCTTCAATTTTGATTTTCCTGGTAGGAACAGTCAGGGGCTCTGTTCGCAAGGAATGGGGGCAGGGAAATAGGGAATATCCTCAACTTGTGCCAGGAAAGGGGGAGATTGGATAACAGGGAAAAGTTTTCCTAAAAGGAATATCCAGGCCTGGCACAGGCTGTCCATGGAAGTGGTGGAATACTGATCCCAGCAGGATTTAAAAGTGTGGATGTGGCATTTGGGGACACAGGGTGGTGGCCTTGGCAGTGCTGGACTCCATGTTCCCATGGGATCATCCAACAGAAATTGATCCTGGGATTCCATGATGTGACAGAGATCATGGGAATGTGGGAATGGGAGAATGTGGGAATGTGGGAACATGAGAATGTGCGAATGTAGGAATGTGGGAATGTGGGAGCAGGGACCTGGCTTCGCCTCTGTTGGTGATCATTTTCCATCAGGAAATCTGGGAATTCCATGAGGAAATCTGGGAATTCCATGAGGAAATCTGCGTTCTCTGAGTCTAGAGCTGATTTCCAGGTGGTTGATCCATATTTTCCAGGCATCCACATGGATGTGCAGACTGGATTCCACAATGTCCCAGCACAGCACAGGAATGTGGGAACTGGGAGCAAGGACAGAGCTGGGACCTGGCTCAGCCTCTGGTTCTGCTCATTTTCCATGAGGAATTCTGGAAATTCCATTAGCAATTCTGGAAATTTCAAGAGGAATTGTGGAAATTCTGTGAGGAATTTTGGAAATTCCAAGAGAAATTTTGGAAATTCCAAGAGAAATTCTGGAAATTTCATTAGGAATTCTGGAAATTTCAAGAGGAATTCTGGAAATTCCAAGAGAAATTCTGGAAATTCATTAGGAGTTCTGGAAATTTCAAGAGGAATTCTGTGTCCTCTGTCTCTGGACCTGATTTCCAGGTGGTTGATCCATATTTTCCAGACATCTCCATGGATGTGCAGGCCCTCTGAAGGTGCTGCAATTCCAGAGCCCCAAAGGCCAGGATTTCCTGACAACTCCGGGCCATTTCCACTGGAATAAATCTGGAATCTCCAAAATGGGAATCTCCAGAGGGAGAACCTAAACTGGTGCCAGTTCTGCTCCCTCAGTCACCAGCATTTTTTGGGAATATCGCCAGTTATGGATCAGGATGATCCTTTGCTCCATCTCTCCAAAATAGACTCATGGAAAGTGAAACCAAGGGATTTTTCCAACCCAATTCAGGCTCCCACTCCTCTTTCCCTCTTTTTAATGCATATTATTTCTCCTTCCTGCTGTTCTATCCAGGAAATGTTGGGATGATGCTTTTCCTGGAATTCCCAGGGGCCAGAGCTGATCCATCTTCAATTCCATTTCCTTCCCTTCTCCGGCAGATTTCTCTCATAGTGCAAAGCACCTAAAAGAGGCAAAAGGCTGGAAAGAGGCAGGTGGGAATTCTAATTCCCAGAATTTTGGGAATAAAGGAAGGCTGAACTGTAGATTTCTGTTAAATTGTGGGGGAAAAAAGGAGAATTCTTTTCCTGTAAAAGGTCTTTTTAGGGAATGATGAGGTATTAATTTTAGGGAATTTAGGAGGTATTTCTTTTCAGGGGATTATGAGGTATTTATTTTAAGGAATTTAGGAGATACTCATTTTTAGGGAATTTGTGGGGTATTTATGAGGAGCATTGATCGGCCCCGTGGGTATTCCAAGGACAAGGAGCAGAGGGAAGAGGAGGGAATGCCACAATTCCAGGAGGCTGCTCCAGTTCCCTGCTGAAATCCCATCCCAATCCTCCAGGATAAGTTTTCCTTGAACAGAAACCTTCCCACAGGAACCTTATCCCACAAATCCATCACCCAAATCCCTGGAAGTGTCCTAGGAAAGGCTGGAACACCTGGGATAGGGGAAGGAATTAACTGATTATTTAATCATTTAATTAATGCTGAATTAAATTATATTTAATCTCCCTTCCCACCCCAACCACTCCATGATTCCATGAATATCCAGCTTGATTGAACAGTTCCACGGACAGTCATTCCATCATTTCCCTGGGCAGCTTTCCCAAGGCTTTGCTCTCTCAGGGAAGAAGAAAATCCTGCAGTTTTCACAGCAGCAGCCCCAAAACACCCAGAAAATGCCACAATTCCCAGCCCTGCTCCATGAAATATTCCAAATATTTCTGCTTCTCTCTGTAGGTGGCCAAGAGCTTTGGAAACAAATCCTGGGTCAAGGATAATGGAAAACTTCCTTTCCAAATCCAAACCAAAGTTCAGGGATTTCCTGACCGAGGCTTTATTTTCCCACGGAATTCAGGACCCGAGTGGGATTTTTTGGTGGTTTTTTCCTGAATCTGTTCCCATAAAATTTTAGCATCCACAGGGTTTTACACCCAGCAGTTTCCCAGCTTTCCCAGAATTCCTGCAGAGCTGGAATTGCCCAGGCAGGCTGGTGGGATGAGCTGGAGGAAGCTGATTCCTGGATTTCCCAGGGGAGCCTTGGGCATCCCAATTCCTTTTCCCAAAGGAATTCTTGTGTTCAGAATTCCATGTGGGATCAGGACACATCCTGGTGGATCAGGGATGATCCTTTGGAGCTCTGGTTTTCCCCTGCTGTGCCTTTCAATTCCCAGACTCAACATCCCAAATTTTTTTCCTTTGGAATAAAGAACTGAGCTGAGCTAAAAACCTGGATTTCTTGGGATAACTCTGGAGCAGGGAATCCACAAACCTTCCTTTGCTTCCTTTAGGATTTGTACAAAGGGAAACATCCCAGGGATGGTTTGGGGCTGGACACGCCAAGATCACCACAGCAGGAGCAGGAATATGCGGGAATTTTCCATGGGAATTTTCTATGAGAATTGTCTATAGGAATTTTCTGTGGGAATTTTCCATGGGAAGAGGGCTCAGGGATCAGCTGTGGAGGAGCCAATCTCTCCCTAGAGCTGATCCCTGATCCAGCCTTTTCCATGGAAGATGGAGGGATGGGACATTTCCCTGGGGCTCTGGAGCTCACCCTGCCACTCAATCCCATTCCCATTTCCCAGATTTTTGGGATTCAACAGAGCAATCCCACACCAGAGTGTCCCAGCCAGAGCTGGAGCTTCCCACAGGATTCTCCCAGATATCAGAGGGTCCCAGAACCCGGGATTTGGAGAGGGAAAGGGAGGGAAAGGGATCAGTCCGGGGGTCCTTTGCTGTCCCCAAAGCGGTGTCCCAGGATCCCAAATCCCTTTCCCTGCCCTTCTCCTGGAAAGGTTCAGGATTCCCTGGAAAGGAGCTCCCGGTGGAGGCTGTTCCGGAGCATCCAGAGGGGGATCCCGGATCCCGAGCTCGGGATCGGAGCCTGGCGGGGAAGCGGCTCCGCGGGCTCGGGATCCTGCCAGGACAAACAGCGGCGCTCGGGATTCCCGGGAATTCCACACCGGGAATGCGCTCCTGCCTCGCCGGTAGGAGGGGAGTGAGGGGGGCAGGAAGGGAAGCACCGCCCGCTCCCTGCGCCGATCCTAAATCCCCAGTGCTCCATCCTAAATCCCGGTGCTCCCATCCCAAATCCCCGATGTTCATATCCCAAATCCCCCGTGCTCCCATCCCAAATCCCCCATGCTTCCATCCCAAATCCTGGTGCTAAAATCCCAAATCCCGGTGTTTTCATCCCAAATCCCGGTGCTCACGCAGCCCTTGCTCCCAGAATTTTGGTCAGGATGGGGGGATGCAAATTCCCAGGGAAATGCTGGTGAAACACCGTCAGGACTGAAAGTTTTCCAGGCATCTGCTCAGGAGAAATAGGGAAAAAAGGGAACGAGACGGAAGGAAAAGGGCAGGAATGTTTTTCAAAGCTTTTCAGCTGTGTCCCCTCTGGAGCAGCGTCATTCCCAACCCCAGATTATCCCGGGAAATTTCTCTCCATTCCCTGCACTTTATACCCGTTCCTGGTGGTCTCTGAGCGTCCTGGGATGGAAGTTTTCCATGGAAAAGGATTTCTAGGAGAAAGACAGCTTTGCAGACAGCTCCTCCCCGCTCCCCCATTCCCCACTCCCAGCTTTCTCCAGGCATCCCAGTGCCCAGAAAATCCAGCTTGGAGCCGGAGCCAGGTCTGTCCCGGCTTTTGCACTATTTGGGATTGGCCGTAGATGGCAGCAAATGTCTCGGAGCTTCCCGCTGAGCTGGCCGCAGCAGGGAAAATCCCTGCATCCCGGAAAATTCCTGCATCCCGGAAAATTCCTGCATCCCGGAAAATTCCCGCATCCCCCTGCTGTCTCTTCTCCAAAGGGAGAGGGATCACAGCTGCTCCCATCCCGGCATCTCCGGAGCATCCCTGGTACCACCGGCAGCAGCTCCAGGCTCCTCAGCTCCTGGATACTGGGATGAACTGGGGGATGTGGAGGGAGCCAAGCCTGGGGAGATCCTTGGGAATGGTCCTGGAGCTGATCCAGGAGGGATCGCCCTGCAGGGACAGCACGAGGAGCAGCAGTTTCAGACTGGGAAATGGGAGATTTATGTGGGATATTGGGAATTGGGAATTCCTGGCTGGGAATGATGGAATTCCCAGAGCAGCTGTGGCTGCCCCTGGATCCCTGGCAGCGTCCAAGGCCGGGCTGGACACTGGGGCTTGGAGCACCTGGGATAGTGGAAGTGTCCTTGGAACAAAATGACCTTTAAGGTCTCTTCCAACCCAAACCAGCTCAGATTCTGTGATTCCATGAAAAGTCTGCCCAGCCCGAGGCCCTAATTCCACAGAGGATATTCCCAAGGGTTTGGGAAGGGGAAGAATAGAATTGTTGGGAGTGATCCTTCCCCTTCTCCTGCCCCTGCTGTCATTTCAGGGCCCCGTCTCCAGGGATTTCGGGAAGCCTCCCAGTGTTTCCCAGCCATCCTTCTTTTCTGGGATCATTTACCAGGACCTCCCTGGATCCCATTTCCAGAGTGGAGCCATGTTCCAAGTTCCATGGAATCCCAGAATGGTTTGGGATGGAAGCACCTTAAAACCCATCCCATTCCATCCCTGTGCCGTGGGCAGGGACAGCTCCCACCATCCCAGGCTGCTCCAAGCCCCATCCAAGCAGGGAATCCAACATTTTCCTGGTCCCTTCTCCACTGAGGAGAGCCAGCCCTGCTGCTCCTCACTTTGCCTTGACTTTCCCGAATCCCTGGATTTTCCCCCTCCAGCTCTTTGTTGTGCATTCCCTCAGCCAGGCTCAGCCCCTGGCTCTTCTCCGGAGCCTGGAATGCTGATTCCTGCCTGGTGCCTTCTCCTTTCATTGTCCTCTCAGGAGCAGAACCACCCGGGGAGGGAAGAGATGGGACAAGCAGGAGTCTGGATTCCCCCATACAATTCCCTCTGGAATTCCAGAGCAGGAATGCTGCGGTTCCATAGGTTTTGTCCCACAATTAGCAGGTTCTCTGTAATTAGCCCAGAGCAGGAATGCTGTGGTTCCATAGGTTTTGTCCCACAATTAATTTAATTTTCCCATAATCTTCTCTCTGTAATTAGCCCAAGATAGACAGAGCTGGCAAGGAAACTCCTCATCAGACTAATTCCAAGCTGTTGTAAAACCAGGGGATGGGAAAGGGACAGCTTCCATTTGTTTCCAGTTGGGAAAAGTGCAGGGTTGGGATCCTTTGCCTTCCTGGGACATTGGGATACTCCGGAGTTAGGGCATGGGGTCAAACCCAGTCCTGAACTTTCCTTGCTTATTTGGCTGCTCCCTTTCTTTATTTACCTCTTTCCCTGTTCCATATCTCGTCCTGATTTGGATTCCCAAATCTCCTCCATTCCAGCCACAGGGCTGGTTTTATTCCAGGGAGTTTGCAGTTGGAAAATGCTCCTGTTCATCCCATGAACCTGTGCCAGAGGAGAGATTCCAGTCCCTAAATGTTCCTAAATGCTCTCCCGAGCTGCAAAGGATCCACTGAACTTTGAACTCATCCCTTTCCCAGCTTCATGGCTCTGCTCCCTTCTCCCAGTTTTTCTTCATCCCTGCTCTCGTCTCCCACCAAAATTTTTGTTCCCACCTTATTTCTTGTGTTCATCCATGGAGACGTTCCTGTGTCTCAGGGACTGGACAATCCCTTCCACTGCCTGGGGCTGCTCGGGGATGGGATGGGATCAGGGAGCTCATTGTGCCCCTGCCCTGGGCACTGCTGGGGTCACACCTCGAGTGCTGTGCCCAGCTCTGGCCCCTCAGCTTGGGACACCGAGCACATCCAGAGGGGACAGCGAGGCTGGAGAGGGGCTGGGAACACAAACCCTGAGAGGAGCCCCTGAGGGAGCTGGGGGTGCTCAGCCTGGAGAAAAGGAGACTCAGGGCTGCCCCCATCGCTCTCTGCAGCTCCTGAAAGGTGCCTGTGCTCAGCTGGGGCTGGGCTCTGTCTGCAGCAGCACTGACACACCCAGAGCACACAGCCTCGAGCGGCACCAAGGGAAATACAGGGTGGAGAGCAGGGAAAAGTGATAAAAGAGTGATAAAGTTCTGGAATGGCTGCCCGGGGAGGTGGTGCAGTCCCCATCCCTGGGTGTGTTTAACACAGCCTGGATGTGGCACTGGGTGCCAGGGTTTGGTTGTGCTGTTGGTGCTGGGTTGGACTCGATGGCCTTGAAGGTCTCTTCCAACCTGGTCATTCTGGGAATCCTGTGAAATTCTGGGATGATTGTCTCCAGGATTCCTGTCTAGAGATGGAATTGTGGCTCCCAAATTATGGCTCCCCCTCTTTCCCAAAAACCACTCAGAGATTGTCTCAGCCTGAGATTTTTTGCTCCAGGGTAGTTCTGAGCCCCCTGTGCTGCCCAAGCCTTGGACAAAGCCCCGAGGTTCTGCAGCCCCAGGAGATGCTGTCCTTCAAAGCTCAGGGATCAGCTTTGGGCTGAATTTCCTCTGGCTCCACAGGAAATATTCCCAGAATTCAGTGAGACCCTCACTGTTCTCTCCTGGCACAGGGGAACCAAAGGAAGCCTTTGGAATAAAATCCCACCAGGGCAGCTCAATCCTCTTGTTCCAAGCTCCAAATCCCTGCCAGGTCCAACATTCCAAGTTCTCTGAACCTTTGGAGCTCCCCGGGAGATGCTGTGGGGGGACAGGGAAGGGCTGGCATTCCAAACATCATGTGGGGATGGCACTGGGAATTCTCTCCTTCAGAAACCTCTGGAAAAGGTGTGGAAAAGTAAGATCTGGGCCTGGCAGGGGTGTAGAGGGAGCAGTTGGATTTATTTGGGACACAGAGGAGGCTGGGAAGTTGTTTTGGTTTATTCCTGTCACCAGAAAAGCCAAACTCAAAATGTGTGGAAGCCTCCGGAATGTCCTTGAGGATTCCTCCCTAATCCAGGCAGGAATTCCAGGCTGAACTGGCCAGGGATGATTTTGTCAGTGTTTTTCTGGAAATTCTGGATTTTGACCCCAAATTTCAGCAGAAAGATGAAGAGGAAAGTTCACACCTGCCCTTAGGGAGAAATCCATCAGGATTTGTAGAATCCCAGAATGATTTGGGTTGGAAGGGACCTTAATGAAATAAATCCAATTTCTTTAGGGAATTAAATTTTAAAATGCCTATTTTGGACTGATTAAAGACCCCTCAGGATTCTGGTTTTTATTGAGGAATTCCACCCCATTCCAAGGGCAGGGACACCTCCCACTATCCCAGGCTGCTCCAAACCCCATCCAGCCTGGCTTTGATCAATCCCAGGGATGGGGCAGCCACAACTCCTCAACTCCAGATCAAATCCAGCTTTTCCCAGCAGCCAGTGTGGGCTTTTCCAAGAGGAGCCGTGGCTTGGGCTGGGCTGACTCATCCCACAGAGCCCATCCCTGCCCTTCGTGGTGAGCAGGGGCTGCCACAAACTCTGCTCCCGATTCCGTGCCGTGGGAGGTGAGGTGAGATCAGAGCAGCCGGAGCTGTGGCCGGGGTGTTCTGGAAAGGAAACCAAACCCCTGGATCTCCATGGCTTGGGATTAAAGCCCAGATCCCAATTTACTACAGAATATTGTGTTCCTAACCAGGACATCCTGCCTGGTTCCTCAGGGCATTGCAGCACACGTGGATGAGCTGCACACCATCATCCAAAATTCCCCCCACATCCCCAGAACTCCACAATCGCTTTTCTGCCATTTCCAATTGTCCAGAAACTCTTCCCAAGTGCCTCAGGATTTCTCCTGGCACAGGGAGCTGCTCCTTAGACACAGGAATTCCCCCCAGATTGGCTGAAGCTATGAAACCAAGCCCCTGGATCTCCATGGCTTGGGATTAAAGCCCAAATCCCAATTTACTCCAGAATATTGTGTTCCCAACCAGGAAATCCTGCCTGGTTCCTCAGGGCATTGCAGCACATGTCTCCACCTCCTGTGGATGTGCTGCACACCACAATCCAAAATTCCCCCCACATCCCCAGAACTCCAGAATCGCTTTTCTGCCGTTTCCAATTGTCCAGAAACTCTTCCCAAGTGCCTCAGGATTTCTCCCGGCCAGGGAGGTGCTCCTTGGCCCCAGGAATTCCCCCCAGATGGGCTGAAGCCATGAGGAGCCGTGATCTCCTGGCTGTGAACCTCCAAGAGAAGCCCAAATCCATCAGCATGGATGGAATCCCATCAGGTTCGGTGTGGGGAAGCAAAGTGCTCTTGGATCCCTGCCTAGAGGGAATGCTGCAATCAGTTTTCCATCTGAATTCCCATTGGAATTCCATCTGAATTGGGATTCATCCATTGGAATTTCCATCTGAATTCCATTTGGTAGGGATCAGTTTGTGCCTGGGGTGGGTGAAGGGGTGGAGGGGCTTCCCTCAGGTCTGCTGTGAACCCACCAAGACCCTGATCCAGCTCCTGTGTCCCGGGAAACCTGAGCTCCCTCCCCTTCCACCTTTTCCTTTCATCCCTTCTCCATCTGCTTCCCTAAGCCTGGCTTAGAGCAGGCTCAGGACTAAAGCCTGGCTTTGGATGCTGTCTGGGGCTGAGTTAACAGAAGTGGTTTCCCCTTGCAGCTCTTTGTTTCGGGGTCACCAGCTCCAGGTGCCAGAGGCCACATTTCCCCTTCTCCTTCCCAATCCCTCTTTCCGTGCTCGTTGCTTCCAGTCGGGATTCGTCACCCACTGGGAACAGCTGCTTGGGAGTTGGGAGGCCACCACTGCAGGCCACCACTGTCCCATGGTGGTGCCAGGGGACGGCAGTGGGAATTCTCCCAGGGAAAGCAGGCCCAGGCTCAGCTGAACCCAGCTGGGCTTTTCCAGCCCCATTCCTGGCTCCAAAGGGGCCAAACTCCACATTTTAGGAGGTGCAGAAGAAACTCCATCGTAAAAATATGTGGTGTAGCATCCCTCCCTCTTCTCCATCCGTGTTTATTTTCCAACCTCTGACTCCTGAATAAAAACCAGAATCCTGAGGAGTTTTAATCAGTCTAAAATTGGAGGTTTTTTAATTGAACTCTCTAGAGAAATTTGATTTATTTCATTTTGTGTTAGTGCACACCTGGGGTTGGACATGGATCATCTGCAGAGTCCCTTCCAACCCTGACCGTGCCATGGTCTTCCCTTGCAACTCCAACTTTCCAAAAGATTGGAATCTGTTGGAAAATTTGGAATCAATCTGATTTTTAGCTGAGCTATTGAAGCTGGTCAGAGTCGGGAAAATCCCCCAGGAGTGACGGGAGAGAAATGGAACCGTCGGTGACCTTGACAGCTTAAAGTTCAAACCTGCCCTGGGTTTTATTACCCAGTGAGGCATCCAGAGTCCAGGCTGGGATAAACTGGGATTCCCTGCATCCATTGTTTACTCAGGGATTCGCTGGCGTGAACTATTCCTGGATACAAAACTCCAGACGGAATTCCCACCGTTATTCCAGAACAAAGCCCATTTCTCACAGATGAGATCCCTGGCTTTTTCAGGAGGCATCCAATCTTTTTTTTCTTTGGATGGAGAGGAGTCTGTGTTAAATTTAAGGCCCAGACAGGAGTAAATGCATCACCCCAAAGTCACGGGCCTGGGCGTGCCCCGAAATTCCCGGTGGTGCTCCGAGCGTTTCTAACCGCGGCATCGGTAACGCGATATCCGCACGTGCCGAGAGCCGGCTCCGTCGGGATATTCCTGGACACAAACCCCGGATTGTGGCTGTGGGATTCAGGGCTGGGGTCTCAGTAAGGGATCCTTCCCCAGCTGACGTCAGCGGGGCGGCTCGATTTCCACCGGCCCAAATTCCGGGTCTTTCTGCCGTGTCTCGGAGGGGCTGGGGATGAATGCTGGGAGGATTTGCGCCATTCCCCGCTGCGATAGGGATTGGAAAATAGCACTGAGGGCTGGGAAAGAAAAATGCAGCCCTGCATTTCCCAGCTCCGGGATGAGGAGCACAAAGGGAAGATTCCAATGGATGTTGGGTTCTTATGAGCTTCAGACTTGCTTGGGTTTGGATAACTCCAAACCAGACTTGGGAATGTGAGGGTTAAATATCCTTTTCCCTTTGGTTTTAAGGTGAAGGAGAGTGCACAGAGATTGGATTTGGGGAAGGAATTCCTGGCTGGCAAGGTGGGGAGGAGCTGGGATGGAGTTCCCAGAGCAGCTGTGGCTGCCCCTGCATCCTTGGAAGTGTCCAAGACCAGGTTAGACAGGGCTTGGATCACCCTGGGATAGTGGAAGGTGTCTCTGCCCATGGAATTGGGTGGGAATGGGATGATCCCAAAGTTCCCCTCCATCCCAAACCATTCCCTGATTTATTCCCTGATGTGGGACAGCCAGCCCAAGTTCAGCCAGGCCTGAGGTGACTAAATCAGGCTCAGCTTGTTCTGGGAAGGACCAGTGGATTGCAGGACACCCCCAGATCTGCGGTGGGTAGCGGCTGCAAGGATTCTCCTCCCAGCGATGGGACAACCCTGGGGAGAAATCCCATTGTCAGGGTGTCCCTGATGTCTGAGAAAAGCAGGATGACCCAGGCTCAGCAGTGACCAGGAAAGGCCAGCAGGACCAGGTGGCCTCAGCTTCGGTGTCAGAGCTGGGATAGTCCGGCCTAAAGTCCAAACAACACGGACAGAGGTGGGAAGTTGGGATCACAGGATGTTGTGGATGGACAGTGCAAGGAGGGGGACAAGGTGACCCCAGCATTGTGGGGTGGTCACCTGGGGCTGGCTGGGAAGGCTCAGCTCAGGGAATCAGCACTTAAGCCAGACCCAGGGAGAGCAAGGACTTAGGCTGGTGGAGACAACTTAAATGCATCTTGTTTTCCAGAAAAAAAAAATAGGGAATGGCCTTTTCCAGCACACACCCAGAGCTCCTGGCAGCATCTTTACAGCTGTGTCCAAAAATCCCAATCAGGAATAGTCACAATTAACAATATTCCCTGAGGGCAGAACTGGGAGATTTTCAGAGCCATAAAAACTCTTTTCTTTCGCCTCTGATTTCCAGAGTTTTCCTTCTCTTGTTTTCTGATGGAAAATCCCAGTTTACCTGCAGTGGAAAAGTGCAGGAGGCACCTGCCCAGCTCAGGTTTCCTTTCCCAGTATTTCCATGGGATCCTGGTCCCAGAGTCACAGAATTCCAGACTGGTTTGGGTTGAAAGGGACCTTGAGCACCATCTCCAACCCCATGGGCAGGGCACCTTCCACCATCCCAAGCTGATCCAAGCCTCATCCTTGAACACTTCCAGGGATGGGGCATCCCTTAAATCCTGCTCCACTCCCACCTTCCCACAGCTCCCCAATATCCCTGTGATCCCAATGGAATTTTTTTCCTCTCTGTTTCTTGTTGACAGCCAGGTGGAGCCTTCAAAGCAGGATGTGAGCACTGTTTGTTGGAATCCCTGCACCAACCTCATCCCAAAAAAAGTCTGTTTTCATCCAGACAAAAACTCATTACTTGTTTTACGGGCTTGTGGATGGGCACTGGCCTTGTTTTGGAATCCAAGGGGAATTTCTGGAAAAGGTTCCAGCTGGGACAGTGAAACGCAGGGAGATATTTTTAGTGTGGGGTTGTTGGGGGTTTTTTTCCTTCCCATAAATCATGAGGATCTGCCTCTGTCCGTGCTGAAAAGGTCACGGGTAGCCGGGAATTTTGGCTGTGCTGGAGGGATCAGCACATCCTTCATCCTGGAAAAGGTGATGGAATCTCAAGTGGGGGGTCCCCACCACTTGCAGGAGAAGCTGGTGATTAATAAGTGGCTTTTTTAGGGAAAGCAGCAGCAGCAGCAGGAAATAAATCCCAGCCCCAGCCAGGTGATCCATGATTCCCCACCACAAAGCTCTGGCTCCGGCAGGGAGCGCTTGGAAGGAAAACTCGGTTGCAACACTTTTAAGGAGGCCGTGGCTTATCAGGAACATCTGTCCCTGCCTAAGCCGGGCTGTTGACTTTATAAAGCCCGAGTTAACAGGGCAAAGCCAGGGACTGGCATGGGGAGCAGCAGTTCTGTGGAGAGGAGGGTGCAGAGGAGCGGGAGGAAGGCTCGAGCCCCTTTGGGTGGCACAGCCGCTCCCTGTGAGCTCATCCCAGGCTCCCTTTACGGCCTCCCAGGGAAAAGAGGCACTTTTAGGGAATGATTTAAGGAATGATTCATGGCCCTGTTTACGTGTCTGGGTTAGGAGGAGATAAATCACTCCTGGCACTGCAGGCACCGCCGGCTCCAACAAACCAAACACCGCCTGGATCCGCTCGGGATTTCACTCGGGATCAAACTGCTCCGGCCTCCGGCGGCGCGTGGCTCGGGCCCAGCAGAGTGCAGGGATGGGGTTTATGCCGTGCCCAGGAAAAATCTGGGACGAAGGAATGGGGCAGCCCACGGCTCTGAGTGCTGCTCCACAGCCAGAGAGGTTCCCCAGCTGTAACTCATCCCCTCAGGAATACAAATCCCAGAGATTTTGAGCAGATCGGGGCTGGCACGGACACAGCCCCAGGTGCCCAGTTCCAGTGGGATTTGCACAAATCAGCCAGATCCCCCCAAAATGGGATTTTAAAAAGGCTTTTGGCCCTGTGGACTTGTTGCTTTGTATGATTCCAAACACAGTTGCAAATGGGAAGGCAGGTGTGGAGGGAATAGAGAAATGGGGCAGCCCATGACTCTGGGTGCTGCTCCACAGCCAGAGGGGATCCCCAGCCTTAACTCAGGAATACAAATCCCAGGGATTTTGAGCAGATCGGGGCTGGCACAGCCCCAGGTGCCCGGTTCCAGTGGGATCTGCATAGATCAGCCAGATCCTCCCAAAATGGGATTATAAAAAGGCTTTGAGCCATGTGGACTTGTCTAATTTATATGGTTCCAAACACAGTTGCAAATGGGAAGGCAGGTGTGGAGGGAATAGAGGAATGGGGCAGTCCATGGGTCTGGGTGCTGCTCCACAACCAGAGGGGTTCCCCAGGTGTAATTCATCCCCTCAGGAATACAAATCCCAGAGATTTTGAGCAGATCCAGGCTGGGATGGATACAGCCCCAGGCACCCAGTTCCAGTGGGATCTGCACAGATCAGCCAGATCTCCCCAAAATGGGATTTCAAAAATGCTTTGGGCCATGTGGACTTGTCTATTTTATGTGGTTCCAAATACAGTTGCAGCTGGGAAGGCAAATGTGGAGGGGATAGAGGAATGGGGCAGCCTACGGGGCTGGGTGCTGCTCCACAGCCATAACTCAGGAATATAAATCCCAGGTATTTTATTCATGAGACTAGCCCCTGAGATCAGGGCTGGTATGGACACAGGCCCGGTTCCAGTGGGATCTGCACAGATCAGCCAGATCTCCCCAAAATGGGATTTCAAAAAGGCTTTGGGCCATGTGGACTTGTCTATTTTATATGGTTCCAAACAGAGTTGCAAATGGGAAGGCAAGTGGAGAGGATGAAGGAATGGGGCACCCCACGGGTCTGGGTGCTGCTCCACAACCAGAGAGGTTCCCAGCCTTAACTCAGAAATACAAATCCCAGATATTTTGAGCAGATCGGGGCTGGCACGGACACACCCCAGGTGCCCATTTCCAGTGGGATCTGCACAGATCAGCCAGATCTCCTGAAAATGGGATTTTTAAAAGGCTTTTGGCCCTGTGGACTTGTCTGGTCTATTTTATATGGTTACAGACAGAGTTGCAACTGGGAAGGCAAATGTGGAGGGGATAGAGGAAGGGTTAGGTGGGATATTGGGAAGGAATTCCTGGCTGGGAGGGTGGGGAGGAGCTGGGATGGAATTCCCAGAGCAGCTGTGGCTGCCTCTGGATCCCTGGAAGTGCCCAAGTTTGGACACCGGGGCTTGGTGCAACCTGGGATAGTGGAAGGTGCCCATGGAAGGGGTGGAATGGGATCATCCTTAAGGTCCTTTCCAACCCAAACCATTCCCTGATTCCATGATTAAGCAGTACGATGTGTTATTTCCTCTGATAATCTCCCTCACCCCACACATTTATTCCATGTTTTTCATGGAGATGTGTCTGAGCCTGGTTTCCCCTGTGTTTATGGACAGTCTGGGCCAGCAGTGTCCCCTGGAATTTGGGTCACTGATGGATCGGGGGAGTGCTGAGTCACAGAGCAAAGCCATCACCACCTGCAGCCTCGTGTCTCACAGGGACTCATCCAGGGGGGATTTTCCACGCAAATCCAACAGGGAGGCAAAAATAAGAAACCTTCAGGGATTGACCAGACTGGGGAATTTGTTATTCCAAGAGAGGGATGGAAACCAGGAGCTGGAGTCAGAGGGGGAATCTGAAGAGAAAGGAAGTGTCCGAGGTCAGGCTGGACACTGGGAACATCGGGACAGTGGGAATTGTCCTTGCCCATGGCAAGGGGTGGCACTGGATGATCCCTGAGGTCCCTTCCAACGCAAACCATCCCATGCTGGTGCTGGATGTTTGGATTCTCCAATGCAAACCCACAGCCCCTCTCCCAAATGTGATTCCCAGGATTCCTGCCCGGATAAGATCCAGGATAAGACCTGGGATCCTTCCCGTGGCTGCAGCGATGCTCCAACCTCGGCCAGGGAGCAGCCTGTGACACCAGCCTTGCTGGGGTGACAGCCAGGCCAGGACGGACCCTCTCCCACTCTGGAAATCCTCCTTTTCCTGCCCTGACCTCCAAATTTCCAGGATATGGAGCTCAGTGGAGGAAATGGACGGGCACAGCCCCACCCCACCACGGCAGCTCCCATCCTGAGGGACATTTCCACACTGGAACGTGTCCCTGCTGTCCCCGGTGTCTCCTGGGACGTGCCCTCATTCCTGGTGGCGCTGCCCACGCGGATGATGATCCCGAGGGAGCAGCTGTTGGCACCGGGAGCTCTCTGAGGTTTCCCTGCTCCCGGCTGTGGCTCCTGGCACGAGCAGAGCAGCGGGAACGTGGCCCGGAGCTGCCCCATGGCCTTGGCACGGCATTCCCAGGGCACGGATCCCGCCTCTCCCGCGGACGTGACCTGGCAGGAGTCAATCCCAAACCCCTGCTGGGGCAGCGGGGAGGGATGTGGGATTGACCATTCCAGCAGGAATATCTTGGAATCATCCCCCAAGCCCCTTGAGGGACACCAAGGATGGCAAAGGGAGAGTTTTGCTTCCAGCTCAGTTTCTCCCGATGGGAGGGGAAGAAGGGAGGGCTGTGCCTCTGGAAAAGGGAATTGCTGGGATTAGGGTGCAGCTGGATGTCTGAGCAATTGCTGGGATTAGGGTGCAGCTGGATGTCTGAACAAATGCTCCAGGGAACGGAGCAGGTTATCCCGACCTGGAGGATTTGTGCTATCCCAGGTTTTCCAAGCTGCAGCAGGGAAGTCGTGCCAAGGTTTTGCCTCTCTCCCAAAATTCCTGGGCTGCCTGAGGCCACGGAGGGATCCTGTGTGGATTCCCTGTCAGGGCTGCTGGAAGGCGAGGGGTTAGTGTTTTGGAAGGAGGAAAAAACAGGGACATGGGAAAAAAATTTTAAAAAGGTAATAAAAAGAATCAATCCCAGCATGGGCTGGTGCAGCTGCATTGGGATTTCAGTCAAACCTTGGGATAATTCACCCATGGGAAGGCTGGAATTTGGGAGCAGGAGCTCTTTTCCCATTCCTGGTGCAAGCAGAGCTCCCTCCAATCCCAGGGGAAGAGAAATTCCTGCGTCTCCAGCTCATTGCTCCCAAATCCATCTTTTCCTCCCCTTCTCCTGAGGCAGAGGACCAAAAACTTTGGGATAGTCCAAAGGTACAAGGCAAGGAAAGGGGAAAAACTTTGCTGGGCCTGTGGGAAACTGAGGCAGGATCTGCTTTTCACATTCCCAGATGGAATTCCTTAGGGAGCTTGTGGTCACCAGGGTATGCAGGATCTGAATGTCTGGAGTTCAGCAGGACAAGATCACCCAGAATTCCCAGGTGAATCCTGAGGATGTTTTGCCTCTTGAGGGATATTCCAGGTTTTTACCTGGAACAGGGAGGTGCAGGACAATAGGTGATCCCAAATCCTGGCTCTGCTTCTTCAGGAGACTTGGAGTCACCTCCATGGGTCCCTTTTGGCTTGAAAATTTGGGCTTGAGGAGGACAAGGACTTCTCCAGGATGACCAGGATGAGATTCCTGGGAATGTCTGAGACATTTTGGTTGGGATCAATCATTCCTGAAGGGTGGAATGCCATGGGTGTTGTTGATGATCCAGGAATAGAATTCCAGCCCCTGCTGATCCCTCTGCACCAGCTCCATGCTCTGATCTCTGGGAAGGACATCTCTGCTCAGGCAGCCTGAGAGGAAATCATGGGAATTTTCTCCTTGCTTGGAAGATGATTTTTCCATAGCTCAGCCTCTCGGGTCCCACCTCATTTGCTCCAGGGGTGGGAAGCAGGAAAACTGACAAATGTTGTCCCCAAATTCCCGTTCCTGGAAAGGCACCACAAATCTCAGTTCTCTTGGATAAGTGGCATGAGCTGATTGCAAATCATGGATTCCCAATCCCTGGAAGTGCCCAAGGCCAGGTTGGACAGGGCTTAGAGCACCCTGGGATAGTGGAAAATGTCCTTGCCCAGGGAATGGGATGATCCTTAAGGTCCCTCCCTCTCGGGGCTTTAGCTGCTCACAGTGACCCCAAGATGTGTCACAAAGTCTCTTTTCCCAGCCCAGCGCTCAAAGAAGGAGTCAGAGCTCTTCATTTCTCGTTCTCAAGGTTGTTTATTGTTCCTTATCTATAAAATTCTTTCTCCCATCCAGCCGAGGTCAGCTCAGCAGGACAGACAGAGGCTCTGCCTGCCCCTGGGGCAGTGTTATATTTTTATACTAAAAACTGCGTGTACAATATTTACAATTACTTCCCAATACCTATCACCTATGTTAGACAGTGAGCTTCTGCTCTAAACCAATCCCAAAGTGCCAACATCACCCAGAAGATGGAGGCCAAGAAGAAGAAGGAGAAAGGCTGGAAACACCCAGATTCCTCCATCTTGCCCCCCGAACCCCCATTCTAAAAACCTCAAAAATCTATTTTTCCACCCTGTGACAAACTAATTATTATTCTACTTAGACTTTCATGGCTTGCAGACGTTCATATAAGGTTGGTAACTTGCTCCATGGGTCATAATCAAAGTCATAGGGGTCCTAGGCTCTGTGCCAGGGTCTCTGAGCCCCCCTGGCAGGCTCCTGGCACTCCAGGACAGCCAGAGGGATGTCCTGAATTCCGACACCTTCCAACCCAAACCATTCCAGAACTGCAATGTTTTCCCTTTTCCCTTCTTTTTCCTGCCCTCCCTTTCCCCTTCCCAGCAATTCCCTGCTGCTCTCCAAGCAGATCCCAGCATTCCCTGCCCTCAATCCCAACAAATCTCTTTGCCTGCTGCCAGGGAGGTGGCACAGAAAAGACCCCATTATTCCCCAAAATGAGCCCCGTAAATGAGGATGAGCAGGATCTCCCCAGGGACATTTGGGGTTTGCTTTCATGGCTCGGACATCAGCCAGGGAATGGAAATTCCAGAGAACACCCTCATCCTACCCCATGGGCTCCAGAGGGGCACGGAGAGGGTGGAAAGAGGATCCAAATGGATTTTACAACCTCGGGATAAAGTTGTTGTGTCCCCCTTCCCTTTGGTATTTCTGCTTTCTCCGGACAAGGAGGGAAAATCGACATTCCCAGGTCATTTCCCCCACAAGGAACTTTTATTTCCCAGCAAAACCCAGCACTGGGAAAAGAGAAGGGGGTGGTTGAGCAAGAGGAGCAGGTGGGATTTGACTGGAAAACTGGGAAGTCCAGGGAGGAGCCTCCATCCTTTCCAGGTGCTCCTGAGAATTTGGGAATGAAGGGAAAAACATCCCTCAGGATAAAACTATTCCTTGGGTAAACTGAATGCCAAGGAACTCAGTGCAGGAATTTCTGCTGGGGAAATTTAGGGACAGCTGATTTAAAGGGATTTGCTGGCAGCTTTTGAAGGGATTAAGTCTGCAGGGACAGGATAACCTCGACCTCTTCCTCCAGAACAGCTGGATTTTGGAGCTGGACCCGTCTGGGACAATTTCTGCCTTCCCTTGGATGCTCCCAGAGTTCCCATCAGCAAAAATTCCTCCTCAAAAATCTTCTCAGTGCTCCTGAGTGGCCAATTAATGGGAAAAAAATGGGGTGGGGGGAAAAGAAATCCCAAAAAAGGCTGATCCCATTTATTTCAGGTGCTGGTTTGAGGATGGAATAAATTCCAGCTGCTCTTGGCAGGAAAATACTATAATAGTAAAAAATACTATAGGAGTTCTGAGGGAATAGCTCAGGTTGGTAAATCCCATCCTGGATATTCCCAGTTTTTCATCAGGGCAGGGATTATTGGGAAAAAAATATCCTGTATTCATTCCTTTCCGTTGGATATAGGTTTTATGAGGATGAGAGATATTTTTGGGGGGATAAAAAGGTGAAGGCACGTGGGAATTTGATAAAAGAGGAGGGAATTTTTTGATATGGGAATCTTGAGGCAGTTTTGGCTCTGGAATTCACTGGGATGAAAAATTCCTTTTTATCTCCTTTTTCATTGTCCTGAGCAGAATGTGCAGGGAGTTCATGGAATAAACGGAACAAATTCTGAATTTTAATGTGCACTTTGGGATTCTCAGCATGGCACAGGTGGTCTTAAAAAGAGAGGAAATCCTTGGATATTTATGAAAATATCCCTTTTTTGGCCAATTTTCCACCCTAGCCCAATTCCAGGAGGTGCCAGTTAAGGAAAAGAGGTGACACTTGAGGGCTGTCACCCTCCAGTTTTGGGGCAGTTTAGGACATTCCTGCCCCCAGAATTTCCATCCAGGCTCCAGATTTTCCCAGCTCCTGCTGGATTTGGGCTTTGCTCTCTCCATATCCTACAGATATCTCACCCTGGGACCTCCATCCCTGTTTTTCTCCCATCCAAAGGGATCCAAACCCTCTCCAAATCAGTGGCTGCTTCATTCCCAGCACTTCCCACCCATTCCCAAATCCTGGGCACTCCTGGAAGTGAAGCCACTTCTTTTTCTGCCTGGGAATCTCCAGATTCCCAAAAATTGGCACAAATGGTTTAAGCAAGGCCGTCCACCAGCATTTTTTTTGGATCAGGTGTTGGGATTGTTTTCCAAGAGAAAGCTTTGCCCAGCCTGAGCCAAAGGTGCCTTGGATCAGGAATTTATCTCAAGGAAAATATTCCCGTGGATTCCTTTCACTTTCAATAGCTGGGATTTAATTTTGTCTTAAAATCAGGAGATCCGGGGCAGCAAAATCCAAGGAAAATCAGGAAAACGTGCAGTTCAGGAGGTGAAATTCCTCCAGTAGCTGGAAAAGCCAAAGGTTCTCCAGGTTTTTGAGCTCTGGGTGTTTGTGCTGTCCCACCTGCTGTCCCTTGATCCCAAATCTGAGGATTCCAGGGTTGGATAATCCCCAGTCCTTGGGGATCTTTCAGCCCCATGGAGGCACTGAAACGCCCCCACAAGGGGTTGGGACAGAGGGAATGCGAAGTCCTGAACTCCCAGCTCCCAGCCTGGCTTTCCCTGGATGTTTAATGGGATTTATCCAGCACCATCCCACAGTTTTCCCAAAAACTTTTGAGAGCTGATGTCTTCAAACACCAGGATTCAGTGAAAATCTCTGGTTAAATCCATAAATTTATTTGCATTTACATTTCAACCTCTATGACCACAAAGTCAGGTCCTAAATAGATTTTTTTTATCATTTAAACCATTTTTAGGGAGGAGAGGAGGGAATGTGGGGTCGGTTTCGGTGGATTTTTTTTAAGGATAGGGCAGGTTTAGGAAATTAAACCTGAGCTGACCTCGGAACCCTGTCTCTGCCCAGCTCTGGGAGACTTTCCCCTTTTATTTCTGGGAATTAAAATTTGTTTTCTGTGCATCCCTCCAAGCACAGCCAGGGCAGCCGAGGGCTGAGCGTGCTTGGGATGAATCCCTTGGAATTCCTGAGGTCCCATCCCTCTAAATCCATCCTAACTCCTCCAGCTCTGGCAGAATCGCTCCGGCTTTGTACAGCCCCGAGCGCCAGCGGGAGCTGACCCCGAGCTTTTCTGTTCCCAATCCAAGCTGAAATGAGGGATGGTGCCTCAAATGTGGACAGGCCAAACATCTGGGAAGGGCTGGAACCGTTCCCATTAACGTGGACGTGGTTTGGAAGCGGCTCCCGCTTGGGAAGGGTTTTCAGCCTGGATTTGTTCCAAGGACACCAAAACCCAACTCCTGTTTTACTCCCGGCCCCCTTATCAGATTTAACTCCACAGCTGCGTGTCCGCTGCCCCCGTTCCTCCTCCTGGGAGCCCGCTGGGAAATGGAATCCTGGTTTATTTGGGAGCTGGGATTCATTAACCCTCGTTATGTCGTTTGGAGGGAGTTTGTGTCGGGAGTTAATTGGCCCTCAGCTGGTTCCTGTTACTGGCTTGGCAAAGGGGATGCACTGGAAAGGAGGGAAAAACCTGGATTTGGGATGGGGATGGCTTGGGGAGCGCAGGGAATCATGGAATGGCTTGGTTGGGAGGGATTTTAAGGATTATCCCAATCCCATCCCATTCCACGGGTAGGGATACCTGCTGCTGTCCAGGGTGCTCCAAACTGGCCTTGGACACTTCCAAGCCACAGCTGCTCTGGGAATTCCAGCCCAGCCAGGAATTCCCAATTCCCAATCTCCCATCCATCCCTGCCCTCTGGCACTGGGAGCCATTCCCTGTGTCCTGTCCCTCCATCCTTGTCCCCAGTCCCTCTCCAGCTCTCCTGGAGCCCCCTCAGGCTCTGGAAGGGGATCCAAGATCTCCTGGAGCACAGGGAGGGGAGATACTATCAGCTCCCAGCTCTCCCTGGGACAGATCCCTCCACATATTCCTGGGATTCAGGCAGGATTTTATGGAGCCTGACTCCTGTGGATGAAATCTCCGTGCAGAGGAGGAAGTAGCACAGGAGGTTGTAATTCCTAAGAGGAGAGGGGTCCTTGGCATGAAATTATTTACGAGGAATGTTTTCCTCCTGGAGAGCAGCCTCATCCCTGCAGTCTGGGATGCTCCATCCCAAAATTGCTGCTTCCACGTGTGAATGTGCACGATGGGATCAGCCCCAGCCTGAGCTTCCCCTGCCACCTCCATGGATGGTAATTCCATGGGGGAGCTGCTCCTTGGGACACAGCTGCAGAGCAAACCGGGATTCTCAGGGCCAGGCTGAGGAAATCATGGATGCAGAGGAGGGTTTGGAACTGGAGTTTGACCTCTCTGTCCCCTCCCCGCAGGTGGATGCCGACGATGTCATCACCAAGGAGGAGCAGATCTTCCTCCTGCTGAAGGCCAAGGCCAAGTGCGAGCGCCACCTGAAAGCCAAGGTGCCCAAGGTGCACGGTGAGTGCTCCCAAATTCCGGGGCTGGATCCACCCCTGCTCCTCCCAGCCCTTCCCCTCAGCCCCACGCGCTGGGAGCAGGGAGGGAAGGAGGCACTTGGAGCATCCCAGCGAATCGGTTTTTCAGGATAGTCCATGGGGAGGAGGTTTGGAAAGCAAAGCTGTCCCAGACTTGTTCTGCTCTAAAATTCCAAACTCCAAGGGTCCAGGAGAATGCAGAAGTTGTGGAATTATAGCCCTGGTTGTTATACCCAGTGCACAGGAGAGAGCACCAACCATCAGTGCTCCTGGGATCACAGAATTCCAGAATGGGTTGGGTTGGGAGGAATCTTAAAGATCTAATTCCACCCCTCTGGAATGGGCAGGGCCACCTCCCACTGTACCAGAGTTAGACCACCAGGTTATCCACTGTCCAAAGCTCCAACCAGGCCTGGGACACTGCCAGGGATCCAGGGGCAGCCACAGCTGCTCTGGGAATTCCATCCCAGCCAGGAATTCCCAATTCCCAATCTCCCATCCATCCCTGCCCTCTGGCACTGGGAGCCATTCCCTGTGTCCTGTCCCTCCATCCTTGTCCCCAGTCCCTCTCCAGCTCTCCTGGAGCCCCTCCAGGCCCTGCCAGGGGCTCTGAGCTCTCCCTGGAGCTGCTCCTCTCCAGATGAACATTCCCAGCTCTCCAGCCTGGCTCCAGCCCTGCAGCAGCTCTGGGATCTCCTCTGGACTTGTTCCAGAGGAAAGCCACTATTCCAAATCCCAAAAATCCTTTGCAACCAGTGGTAGGGAAAACAAAACATCGCTCCAAGACCTTCCTCCTTCCCCACTCCCTCTCTCTCTCCTCGGAAGGGCCCGAGCTCAGCTGAGCCTCTTCCTTCCATTTCCTTTCTATTTTGGGCTGGAAAATCACTCCCAGCTGTGGGATTGAGGGGGAGGAGGAAGGAGGGAACTCTCTGATGTGGGGAGCGAAGCCCTCACTCCCCGCTGGCTCCTTCCCTCACATTCCCAAGTGTTAATTCCTGAGAGACCCTTCAATCCCCAGGGTGGGTGTCCTGTCCCTCTTCCCTCCACTTCCCGGGAAAATGGGACAAGCCTCGATGTCCCTGCACCTCAGTTCTCCCTTCCCTCAGGGAATGCTGTGGGAAAGGTCCCCAAATCCAGCTTCACCACCTGCCCTCCCCGTGCCTTTGGAAATGCCAGCAAGGGCCATAAAATCCCAGCCTTCCTTTGATTCCCAGCCTCCTGTTTTCCATCAGGAAACCTCAAGCCACATCCTCTGCTGCTCCTTTGTCCCCTCACCCCGTGCCCAATTAACACCTCGTTAATGAGCACATGTGCGAAGGCATTTCCTGCTGGTGTCTCTGCCTACCTGGTCCTGCTGCCGCGCCCCTTTTCCAGCTTTTCTGAGGCAGCATTTGGGATCGGTCCCCCTTCCCTGTGGGCAGGGATGGGGATGGGATTGACAGCTGGATTTTGGGCTCTTTCCCAATGGCAGAGCAAAGGGAGCAGATCCCAGGTGTAGAGAAAAGCAAGGCACAATCCTTCCCAATAATATTTCTGGGTTTCACATTCTCTGAACCTCAGAGAAAGGAAAAATAATATTTATCTCATTTTCTGTGCCTATGTTGTGCCAAAGTAGGATGCAATATTGAGATTGTTCACCCAGAGTGATGGTGGTTTGGTGCCTTGGCCTGTCAGGGCCAAGTGTGTGTAGCCCCACATTTCTCTTCACAGTGAAAAGCAAGGCACAATTCTCTCCAAGAATATTTCTGGGATTCACATTCTCTGAACCTCAGAGAAAGGAAAAACAATATTTATCTCATTTGCTGTGCTTGTGTTTGTGCAAAAGCAGAATGCAATATGGAGACTGTTCATCCACAGTGATGGCGTTTTGGCTCCTTGGCCTGTCAGAGCCAAGTGTGTAGCCCCACATTTCTCTTCACAGTGAAAAGCAAGGCACAATTCTCTCCAAGAATATTTCTGGGTTTCACATTCTCTGAGCCTCAGAGAAAGGGAAAACAATATTTATCTCATTTTCTGTGCCTGTGTTTGTGCCAAAGCAGAATGCAATGTGGAGATTGTTCAGCCACAGTGATGGTGGTTTGGTTCCTTGGCCTTTGTTTCAGGGCCAGGTGTGTAGCCCCACATTTCTCTTCACAGAAAAAATCAAGGCACAATTCTTACCAAGAATATTTCTGGGATTCACATTCTCTGAACCTCAGAGAAAGGAAAAACAATTCTTATCACTTTCTGCGCCTGTGTTTGTGCAAAAGCAGAATGCAATATGGGCATTGTTTACCCACAGTGACGGTGGTTTGATTCCTTGGCTGTCAGGGCCAGGTGTGTGTGTGTGCGTGTCAGGACTGAGGGTGACAGCCGCGAGATTCTGTGCAGGGTGTGCAGGGTTGAGTGCTTGGCAGATTCAGTTTAGATGTAATGTAACATAGTATAATACAGTATAAAATAAAATAGTATAATGAAGTAATTAATTAGCCTTCTGATATCAGTGGAGTCAGATGCATCATTCCCTCCCCTCATCGGAGGTTCCCTGCAAAATTCTACATCCAGGGATTTGGAGATCCCGTGGTTTTGGTGCTGGTTGGTGACCTGATCTGGGACTGGGACAGAAAAGTTCCAATATCCTGTGGTTTACTCCCATGGACACAAATCCTGCCCCTGGAAAAAGCTGTCCTGAGCTCCTCAGACCCCCTGCTCCATCCTCTACAGCAAACCCAATCCCAAATAGTCCAAGAGGAGGAAACACCTGGATTTCAAGGCTTTGGAGGCTTCACCCATTAGCAGAGGAGAATTAGATCCAATTAATCTGCACTAATCCAAAGGCAGAATGAATTCCCACTCAACCTTTCACAAGGAACGTTTTTTTAGGATTTAGCACCCCAGAAATTCCCTCTGGGAGTTCCCAAACAAGGCAACGGTTTGCCAGACTGCCCCTGAGACAGTTTAAGAAGTTTGTGGTCCCAACAAAGACCTTTCCAATTTGTAAAAGTTCTTCCCACTTTTCAGCGGAGCTGCCATCCACAGATTTTGGGATTTCAGGTGCCTTTGGACACAGGGAAAGCAGCTGGGCCCAGTGTTTTCCTCCTTGGATGATCCAGAATTTGAGATGTGGTGTCTGTTTTGGGACATCCAGACCTGTGCCCTCCTCATCCAGAGGGAGGATCTCATCCTGTTACCTCTTCCCTCACTGCAGATCCCAAAGAAAAATCTGGGAAGGGCAACAATCTTCACCATTTATGATGCTCCAGCTCCTATTCACAGAAACTATTTAAAAGGAAAAATTTCTGAAGAAAAGTAGGGTTGGTTTGGAGCAAAATAAATCCTGGATGTGGTTTCCAGTTGACCCATGGTCGAATCCATGCTGGGTTTGTCACTCCAAAGAAGGGAAAAGGACAGGTCCACCAAGAGGCAGCAGTTTTGGGGAGATCCTCAGGAAAACGCATCCCACAGTTATCCAAGGATGGGATTTCTCCAGCCTTTCTTAGGGAGTTGTTTGTGGTCAGGGATAAGATCCACGTTCAGCTCTGCTGGAAGGGATCTTCCTGGAGAGCCTGAATCCCTCTGGGATCATCCTGGAGCAGCTCCAATCGAGGGCCAACCCTGCCGACAGCCCAGCGGTGTCGGATGTTTGGGAAAGGAGAAAGTTTCCACTTAAAATTCCTGACCCAACTTGAGGAGGATCTCTCCTGGGAAGATCCTCACCACAAGGGTCACAGGAAAAGACTCTTTGACCCCACTCCAGGAAGCAGGAACATATCCTGGCTGGCAGGGTTGATATTCCAAAGAAAAATCGTAGGGAAGAAAAAGATTGAAAGCCTCTGAAATTTCAGACTTTCTTCAGCCACTGTCAATGTGTAAAAATTCCAAATCCCCTTTTTTTCACCCCCTAAAAAGGTTAAAAATCTGTTTTATGGGAGGATGAGGTCCCTCCTCTCCTCCTGGAGGGCTCACAGGGATCCTCTGGCCCCTGGCCACCTCCCAGGTGTCTCTGAGCCCTGGCTCCTGATCCCTGTGGCTCCCACATGGATCCGTGCCATGGGGAGCCGAGGCTGAGCTGCTCCAGGAGCTCCCAAAGAGCCCCGGCAGGATTCGTGCGTCATCTCCACCTTTGGCTGAGGCACTGAGGGCTGGGGACCCAAAATATGAAACCAAAAAAACCCCAAAACCCTTCCCCCACAAGCATTTGGTTTCCTCCTTTTCTCTTTTTTCCCCCCTCACCCTCCCCCTTTTTCCCTTAAATTTAGTCTCCAGATGAAAGCCTTTGGGAAAGAACAGGAAACCCGAAAATTTCTCTTCTCCCGACACAAATATTCCATCCCAGCCCTGGTGGGCAGCTGGTGCCACCCCAAAGTTAAACCTGGAAGGGGATGAAGTGAAAGTCCCAGCCCTGAGCCATCAGACCTGACTTTTTTTTTAAATCCATGAATTAAAAGCTTGTCTTTCCCTGGTTTGGAAAAGGAGATGGGACATTTTGTGGGGAAAGAAGAGGGAGTTTTGCACAACCCTGTCATTAGCAAAGGCCATGGCCAACCCTTTCTCTGAGCCCGAGGTGTTGCAGCTCCAAACTGGGTTGTTTTTTTAATAAATAAACCTATTTTTCCAGGAAAGGTGTTATTTTTAGTTGGGGATCTGGGTCTGTTTACATGGGTTGTGCATCCCAGTTTGGTTTCACTGTCCCTAAAGGACCTAGAGCTGATTCCAGGCTCTCGCTGGCCTTGAGGAACCCCAAAATCTGCTCCTGGTTTCTTCTCCAGAGGGTCCAGCACCAGTCCCTGATGCCATGAGCTCCCAGATGTTGGGAGAAGCCTCAGGCACCTCAGAAATTAAGGGAGACAGAGGCAGCCTAAGCCCTAAACACCCCAGCCCTCTATAAATCCATAATTTCTCCAGTTATTTCCATCTTCTCCCAGTTCCTGTTCTCAGTCCTTGCAGATGTGGCCCAATTTCCACCAAAAAAACCCCAAACCATTCCTTGTGAAAATATTCCCAGCACAGTTTTAGCCTGGAAAAGCTGTCACTGCCCCAGTAGACACCAGCTGGGGGGTCAGCATGGACCAAGAGAACTCCTAGGATGGAATTATGGACCAGGAGAGCTTCTAGGATGGAATTTTGGACCGGGAGAGCTTCTAGGATGGAATTATTAACTGGGAGAGCTTCTAGGATGGAATTATCAACAGGGAAACCTTCTAGGGTGGAATTATGGATCAGCAGAGCTTCTAGGACAGAATCATGGACCAGGAGATGGAATTATGGACCAGGAGAACTTCTAGGATGTAATTATAGACCAGGAAAGATTCTAGGATGGAATTATGGACCGGGAGAGCTTCTAGGATGGAATTATGGACCGGGAGAGCTTCTAGGAAGGAATTATGGACCAGGAGAGTGTCTAGGATGGAATTATAGACCAGGAGATCTTCTTGGATGGATATGTGGGCCAGGAGAACTTCTAGGATAGAATTATGGGCAGGGAAAATTTCTAGGATGGAATTATGCACTGGGAGAGTTTCTAGCATAGAATTATGGACCGAGAGACCTTTGAGGATGAAATCACAGACCAGACCATTCTCCTGGAGTGTGAGGGAGTTCAGAGTCATTGATATGAACTGTGATGGACTTGAAGGAGCTGAGCCTGGGATGTGGCCTCTTCCTGCAAAGTTTTATGGGCCTGGAGCTCCCAGTCCTACTGAGGAATGTCCACAGAGCAGCTAAACAGGGCTTGGGACACATGGGAGGGACGGATCTTGGGAATTACGAGAGGCACAAGTGGTCTGTGGTTTAGATTTGAAAAGGAACACGGAGAAAGGTTGGAAAACATTCCAAAGGGTGGCTGAACTTTAATGCTAATTATCAACCTTGTTTTAATGATTGAGATGGTGTCTTGGATGGTATTTTTCCCTCTCAGAGAAAGGCTGGAGGGGTTTGGAAGGACTGGATGTGCTGGAATGAGGAAAGAATGGGATGTGCCAGCAGTGGCACGTCGGGAGTTCCCGATGGGATGTTGGAGGTTGAGTTTCTCTCCTGGGTTGGGAAGTTGAGGGGTGGATGGGCAGAGTCCAGGAGGTGTCTCCAGAGCTGGGTCATGGAATTGTCTGGTGGCTGTGACGTGGAACAGCTCCTGGTCCCTGTGTCCATCCCCTCCAAAGTCCGTTTCCTCCAGGCTGAGCATGGAAGGGGTGTTTGTTCTGTCCATGAGACACTGGGTGAAGAGCAGCAAAAGTCTCTTTGAGCAGTGACAGACAGAAGCTGCCCCTGCCCATGGTCATGGAACTGCTGGAGTGGGTCCAATGGAGCTGAGGAAGGGCCTGAAGCATCTCAGTGCCCAGGAAAGGCTGAGGGAGCTGGGGCTGCTCAGCCTGGAGAGGAGACCCAGTGAGAGGGGCCTCAGCCCTGGGTGTCCCTGAGTGTCCCTGTGTGCAGGGAGGGTCACAGCAGGGCCAGGCTCTGCTCCAGAGATGGTACCAGAGCCACAGGCAGGGACTGATCCCAGGAATTGTCCCGGCACAGGAGGCAGAACTTCTGCCCTGGGCAGTGCCCAGCCCTGAGCAGAGACCAGAGAGGCCGTGGGATCTCCCTCACCGGGGATATCCCAGACCCGTCAGGATGTAATCCTGAGCCCTGTGCTCTGGGATGGCCCTGCTGGAGCAGCTGGACCACTGTGGTGCCTTCCAGCCTGATTCTGTTGGATCAGTGAGGATCCCACTCCTCACATCCTTCCATTCTGTCCAAACAAGAGGATCCATGCACAACCAGGTCACACAGCCAGGTCACGCCCCTCTCCCTCCAACCACACCCCCTATAGATCAAGACTTCCCCAAAAGCAGCCCCTCATCCCCTCTGCCCTCCCAGCCAAGTTTGAAATCCGTCTGCAAACCCCTAAACTTAATTCCCGCCCCTCCAAGCCCCCATTCCTCCCTCTTCCTATCCCAAAAAGATTTCTCCCCATTCCTATCCCAAAACAATTCCTCCCCTCTTCCTATACCAAAACAATTCCTTCCCCTTCCAATCCTAAAATGATTTCTCCACTTTCCTGTCCCAAAACAATTCTCCCCCTTCCTGTGCCATAATGATTTTTCCCCCTTCCTATCCCAAAACAATTCCTTCCCCTTTCCTATCCCCAAGTTATTTTTCCCCCTTCCTATTCCAAAACAATTCTTCCTGCTATCTATACCCAAATGATTTCTCCCCATTCCTATCCCAAAACAATTCCTTCCCTTTCCAATCCCAAAATGATCTCCCCCTTCCTATTCCAAAACTATTCCCCCCTCTCCCTACCCAAAACAATTCATTCCCTTTCCTGTCCCAAAATGATTTTTCCCTCTTCCTATGCCAAAATCATTTCTCCTTCTTCCTATCCCAAAACAATTCCTTCCCCTTCCTATCCCCAAATGATTTCTCCCCCTTCCCATCCCAAAACGCTGCCTCATTTTTTTTCGGTGGCGCCTCCCCGCCTGCTTGCAGTGCCCCAAATGTCCTTCCCGTACTGGAGTGACCACAATCACACAGCCCATTCCAGCTGTGGTCTCCCGGGGGCCGGAATGAGCCGGGCTGATTGATATTCCATGCCCCTGGATAAACACCTCCAGCCCGTGTTTGCGTTTGTGCAGCTGCCAAGGAGCCTCGCAGATGGTTTGGATGCCTTCTCCACATGCAAAGTGTCCCGTTCCTGCTGGAATGGGGGTTGAGGCTGGGGGAAAGGGAAGGGAAAAGAAAAGGGGGTTGGGATAGGAGCAGGAAGGAGGGAAAAACTCTCCGTGCACCCTGAGCAGGGATGGCCCAAATCTGCTCCTGCTTTTCTCTCTCCTACCAAAGCAACTTCTGGGATTCTGGGATTCTGACTTGGCTCAGGTAGGGGAGAAAAGTCAAGGAGTGAAATGAGGGATGCATTTGGGACAGCCTCTTCCCAAAGTGTTTCTGGGCGTGGCCTTCCTGCCTTCCTGAGGGAAATCCTGCAGCAATGACATCCAAGAGTGGTTTTGCTTGTTCCCGTCTTGGAATGACTTCAGCTTCCACGCCCAACCTTCAACAGGAAAGGATTGATCCAAGAGATTCCAACCTTCAACAGGAAAGGACTGATCCAAGAGATATCCTGGTGGACAAGAGACAATGGGATCCTGGAGGGATCCCTTGTTTCCCTTCAGATCTCATTTCTTCAGGAATGTCATCCAAGAGCATTTTTGCTTGTTCTCGTCTTGAAATTACTTCAACTTCCAAGCCATGAGACTGCAGCTTTCAACAGGAAAGGATTGATCCAAGAGATGTCCTGGTGGTGGACAAGAACCAATGGGATCCTGGAGGGATCCCTTGTTTCCCTTCAGATCTCATTTATTCAGGAATGTCATCAAGGAGAGTTTTTGTTTGTTCCCATCTTGTATTGACTTCAACTTCCGTGTGCTTCAAGGGGGAAGAATTGATCCAAGAGATGTCGTGGTGAGCAAGAACCAATGGGATCCTGGAGGGATCTCATGTTTCCCTTCAGGACTCATTTCTCCAGCACTGAAGTGGTCGGTGATGTCCTCAAACCATGAGGAATTCCAGCGCCATTCTCACCTTCCATGTCTCCATCCATGAGAGATGCATCTCTGGATTCGGAAGAGGCAAATCCCTGAGGGATAAACAGGATCATCCCTTCAGCATTGCCTGGGTGATGGATACACACCCAAAACACTCTGGGATGTGGGATAAGTGTGAGATTTCCTTGTTTTCTTAACAGCTAATGAATTCCTTTGGACTTTCATCATCCGTGAATCCTACTGTTTCTTCCGAGGAAAGAAATGTGTGACTTTTCCAGCTCCATGTCCTGAACTACGTGGATAAATTCAAACAGCACAATGGAACCCTCGAACTCAGTTTCACCAAAATTCCAAGAGGTTTTCAATAAGCTTTTCCAACTGGATCCTCTGGAATTCTCTGTGCTTTGGAATATTGTTACCAGTGTCTCAGGAGGGACTGATTTATCATTAACAGGCCAAGCTTCCCCAATTTTCTGCTTTCTTCTTGGAATTCAGCCTGGATCTCCTTGGAGAAATGACCGGGCAAAAAGGAAAACAAAGGGAGAAGCCAAGTTGTTGATACTGTGAATGTTTTTATAAATTCAGGAAAAAAAATGTTTGGAGGAGCTCTTTGGGCAAACAAATAGAAAGGAATGGCTTGTTTGGATTCCAGCATAATGGGAAATATGGGATTTTTGGGAACCTCTGTTTTATCAGAGGTTCATGGGATGATTTGGGTTTGGGAGGGGCCCCTAAAGATTATCCCATTCCACGCCTGCCATGGCAGGGACAGCTCCCACTATCCCAGGGTGATCCAAGCCCTGTCCAACCTGGCCTTGGACACTTCCAGAGATCCAGGAGCATCCACAAATTCTCTGGAAAGGCTGTTCCAGTGTTCCACCATTATATAAAAATTATTAAAAATTACAATTTTTATAATAAAAAATACTTTAAAATTCATTATAAAAAATATTTAAATTATACATTTTTATAATTGTCATTTTAAAAATTTCTTCCTTGTAGTGAGAGGGAATGAACCCTCCTGTGGTTTAAACCCATTCCCCCTTGTGCTCCCAGGAGGTCTCCTTAGATGGGAGGACTGGAGGGATTTGGGATAGGAGAGGAGGATGGTGAGGCTCCTCTCCAGGACACAGAGGGGACAAACAGCTTTTGGTTGTGTTGAACCCCAGAATGTGGATCCAACAATCCCAAAGTACAGCCACTCCTGATATCAGTCCATATTTCCATTTGAAAAAGGTTTTCCAAGAGTTTCAGTCAATGTAGGAGCTCCTCCAATCATTCCAGGAGCTCCAGCAGATCCTGGCTTGACCTGTGGATGTTCCTCAGCAGGTTTCCCTATCTACAATCCCTGTTCCTGACCCAAAGCCTCTCTCCTTCCCCCGTGGCTCCCAGGATTTTCAGGGAACAGCTCTGTTATCCTGAATTTTAGGGCAGTGTCCAGGTGGCAGCTCCCAAATTTCCACCCACCCTTCCCTCAACTCCTCATCCATCACCGGGGAATTCCAGGAAGGAAACCATCACTGAGATGTTTTATCCCTCCTCCACATTTTCCTGGAATGGCTTTTCCAAGAAAGGAAGCCAGAAATGATGGAAACGAGGGGGAAGAGATTTCTCTGGAGGGGTTCAGGTCTTGGTAACAGCGACAGATCCTTCTGATGGGAAGCTCAGACACTTCCCAAATGTAGAGTCCCACTGGATTCTTATCAGCACTTAATGCTCAGGATGACTCAGGATAATTCTTTGATGACTCAGGATTAAATCATTTAAGGAATCATTTCCATGCAGAGGTCACAATTTTAAATGCAACAATCATCTTTTTAACTATTTCTAGGGCAGATCTTGGCTCCCCAAATCATCCCTCCATAAAGCAGCAATCCAAAAGTGTCCCACCACTGTTCCCATTAGCTTTTGGGGAGGATTTGAGGGTTCAAAGTACCCAAAAATCAATGATTGTGTGGTTTGTTATCAGTTTTCCATGTTTCCAGCACAAGGTGGATGCACCCACCACAAAATTCAGCACTTTCTTCTTTTCTGAACACATATTTCAGTGGGATGAGAAATGAAACCTCTTAAAAGTGAAATTGCTCTTTGCAATTTGTGAAGATTTTGGGAAAATGGGAGATTTTCCCTGTCAGAGCACTTTTGGAGGACTGTTTTTCTCTCAGAGTTGTTTCTCCACTATGTTTCTTTTAATGTTTACTCAAATTGATTTATTTTGTCATAAGGACTGATTTTATTTTAGGCAAGAGCACTTTGAGGGCTCCATTAAATCTTTATTTACTTTCTTGTCTGCAGAAAAGATGTCAAGGACATCAACATTTTGTCCTGAGCCAAATTTTGTGGGGCCCTTGTTGGTTTTTGGGTTTTTTCCTTTGTCTTTTGTACCTTCCAGACAACTGAGAAATAAATAAACTCTTTTTTCCCAGTGTAAATTATCCTGCAAATAATGAGCCAGAGGGAAGGGTTTTCCTAGTTTTCATGAATAGGAAGTGTATTTTTCTTCTCCTAAGAAGCAGAGAAAATGCAATAAATTATTTCCCTCTTTTTTTTATCACGAGGATGTTGAGGAATTTTTGCTCCTGACCCACACTCCCAGCTGATGATTTAGAAGAAAGGCTGCCATTTGTCTGGTGCTTTTCATCCACACTAAATCAGAGATAAGAAATCAGCTGCTAAACAATGAGATTTTCAGTGTTTTTCACATCCTAAAAACCACCAAACTGAATTAATCCGTGTCGGCTCTGAGCCTGGACCAGCCAAAGGGCTTTGAGGCAATCCTGATTTTCCTTTAATCTTGGGGAATCACGTTGGTGAGGAAAGATGAATTCCTCCGTGGTGGGAAGCTTTGATATCCATGGACGATGCTGAGATCTTGGCCCTGTTTGGATTTCCACAAATTTGGATTTTATTTGCAAGTTCCATTAGGAATTTTTGGCAGATAAGAGCAGGTGGTTGTCACCATCATATTTTCTGAAAAATCTCTTTGCCCAGGACTTTGCTCCTGGGAAGCTGAGAAGCCTCAGAGAAAAATGAAAACAATAATTATCTGATTTGCTTCTCCTGTGTTTTGCTGCTTTGGAATGTGGTTTGGACGTTGTTTAGCAACAGATGATTGTTTAATTGGTTTCGTGTGAATTGTTTTTATTTCATAACCAATTACCATCAAGCTGTGTCGGGACTCTGGAAGGAGTCGCAAGTTTTCATTATTATCTTTTTAGCCTTCTGTCTGTATCCTTTCTGTATTCTTTAGTTTAGTATTCTTTAATATAATATAGATCATAAAACAATAAATTAGCCTTATAAGAACATGGAGTCAAATTCACCATTCCTCCCTTCGACAGGGTCTCAGAAAATACCACAGGTGGTTCCTGTTCCTTTTGCTTCCCAGATGACTCCTGTGTCCAGCACTCAATAACCTCGTGCCTGAGGGCAGACACAGCTCTGAGAGCAGATTTGGGGCAGATATGGCACTTTGAGCGTTTCATTCTCAGTATTGCAGCTGGAATTCCATGGGTGGGTGCAGTTACCCAGCCCAAAGCAGAGGAGTTCCCTGAGAACAGGAGCTGGGAGTGAGCAATGCCTTGGGGGGCTGTGGAGCCCTTCAGAGGGATCTGGACAGGCTGGGGAGATGGGCAGGGAGGAAACTTCTGGAATTCAGCAAGGGCAAGAGCAGGTCCTGGACCTGGGGAGATCATCCCATTCCACCCCTGCCATGGCAGGGATACCTCGCTGTCGCAGGCTGCTCCAACGTGGCCTTGGGCACTTCCAGGCACCCAGGGGCAGCCACAGCTGCTCTGGAAATTCCATCCTAGCTCCTCCCCACCCTCCCAGCCAGGAATTCCTTCCCAAGATCCCATCTAAATCTACTTCTTTCAGTTTAAGCCATTCGCTGTGTCCTGTCCCTCCATCCTTGTCCCCAGTCCCTCTCGAGCTCTCCTGGAGCCCCTTCAGGCCCTGCAAAGGGCTCTGAGCTCTCCCTGGAGCTTCTCCTCTCCACATAAACATTCCCAGATCTCCCAACTTGGCTCCAGAGCAGAAGGGCTCCAGCCCTGGGAGAAACTTCTCTGGAGTTGCCTCCTCTGGATCTCTCCAGCAGCGCCACATCATTCCAACCCTGGTGATCCCAGAGCTGGACACAGTTTGTCCTTGTGGAACAAAACTTGGGATAATTCGCACCTTCTAGAGCCACACTCTGAGAAGGAACTGGCAATATTTCTAGGACGCGTTTCCCAACGGAATGCCAGCGCTGGTTCTTCACGGAGAGGCCCCCCAAGCAGGGGGGCACCGGTGTCCCCTCCGCAGGTGCAGTGACTCCTGTCTGTCCCCGTTCTCTCCCACAGATGGATTCTGCCTTCCGGAGTGGGACGGCATCGTGTGCTGGCCCGAGGGCGTGCCCGGCAAGGTGGTGGCCATGCCCTGCCCCGAGTACATCTACGACTTCAACCACAAAGGTGGGTGCGGAGCCCCAGCACAGGAAATTCCCGACAGCCAGGAAATTCCAAATTCCCCTCCCACTGTGCACTGGGTGTTATCCCATCCCAGCAGGCACTTTATCACAAGCACACTGATATCAGCTATCTCACTGAGCATCATTAACAAGAGAAATAAAAATTATGTCTTTATAACAAATTTCCTTTAACAACATACATGTAATATTTGTGAATTGTGAATATTTCAATATTTATGAAAAGCCAATATTATAATGTATGAAGCCTATTAGAAGCTCCACCTGGGGATGAATTTCTTGCCATTTTCCCTCTGTTTCTACATCTCCTCTCTCTCTCAGCAGGGATGAATTTGGGATGAATTTCCTGCCATTCTCCCTCTGATTCCATGTCTCCTCTCTCTCAGGGCAGGGATTAATTTGGGGTGAATTTGGGATGAATTTGGGATGAATCTCCTGCCATTTTCCCTCTGATTTCATGTCTCCTCTCTCTCTCTCAGCAGGGATTAATTTGGGGTGAATTTGGGATGAATTTGGGATGAATCTCCTGCCATTTTCCCTCTGATTTCATGTCTCCTCTCTCTCTCTCAGCAGGGATGAATTTGGGATTAATTTCCTGCCATTTTCCTGTTCATTCCATATCTGCTCTCTCTGGGCAGGGATGAATTTGGGATGAATTTCTTGCCATTTTCCCGCTCATTCCGTGTCTCCTCTCTCTCAGCAGGGATGAATTTGGGATGAATTTCCTGCCATTTTCCTGTTCATTCCGTGCCTCCTCTCTCTCTCAGTAGGGATGAGTTTAGAATGAATTTCCTGCCATTTTCCTGCCCATTCTATATCTCCTCTCTGGGCAGAGATGAATTTGGGGTGAATTTCCTGCCATTTTCCCGCTCATTCCATGTCTCCTCTCTCTCTTGGCAGGCATGAATTTGGGATGAATTTCCTGCCATTTTCCCGCTCATTCCATGTCTCCTCTCTGTCTTGGCAGGCATGAATTCGGGATGAATTTGAGATTAATTTCCTGCTGTTTTCCCACTCATTCCGTGTCTCCTCTCTCTTTAGGCAGGGATGAATTTGGGGTGAATTTGGGACTAATTTCCTGTCATTTTCCTGCTCATTCCATGTCTCCTCTCTCTCGGCAGGCCACGCTTATCGCCGGTGTGACCTGAACGGGAGCTGGGAGCTGGTCCCCGGCAACAACCGCACCTGGGCCAACTACAGCGAGTGCGCCAAGTTCCTCACCAACGAGACGAGGGAAAGGGTAGGCATTTCCATTCCTGTACACAGCAGGAATTCCTGGCCTCACGCCGGGCTAGCCCGCGGACCTCTGTCTCATTTAAAACCCCGGATGAGCTCCAACTCATCTTCGTCCTCTTGGAAACCCATCCTGAGCTTGCCAAAGCCACATCACGCTTTGATGGGCAATGATTTGATTGGAAAATTGTCCTCAAAGGCAGAAAAGTTTCCTGCAGCTGCCATGATCCCATTCCTGAAGGAATCATGGGGAAAATTGGAGCGGTCTCGGGGACGCTCAGAAGTGGTTGGAGGTTGTTCCATGGCATTGAGACTCCCTCTGCCACAGCAGGAAATAATTTTGCTGCCAGGTTGTTATCAAAAATTCCAATGTTTTTGTGGCTGTCTCTGGGAGGGAATGTCCAAACACATGTGGAATCAAACCCGGAGCTACTGGTTGGGAGAGCTGGGAGTGTCCAGCCTGGAGAAGAGAAGGATCCAGGGAGAGCTCAGAGCCCCTTGCAGGGCCTACAGGGGCTCCAGGAGAGCTGGAGAGGAACTGGGGACAAGGCATGGAGGGACAGGACACAGGGAATGGCTTTGAGCTGAAAGAAGTAGATTTAGATGGGATATTGGGAAGGAATTCCTGGCTGAGGAGAGGGGAGGCCCTGGCACAGGGTGCCCAGAGCAGCTGTGGCTGCCCCTGGATCCCTGGAAGTGTCCAAGGCCACATTGGAGCAGCCTGGGACAGTGGGAGGTGCCCCTGCCCATGGCACCGAGTGGAATGGGATGATCCTTAAGGTCCCTTCCCACCCAAATCTAACTGGTGCTCCATGATCTTGAATTAATTCTGGTGTAGTCAAAATTTGGAAACAGTGACAATACTCCAAAGTTATAAAAGGGTTTAAAATATGGAGAGGGTCTGGAGTGCTCCTGGAAAAAAAATTAATAAATCCGTGAACCATAAATTTACAAAAATTCAGATAATGATAAAATAGCAGCTGCCAGAAATTTCCTTCCTCCCCGTGAGTCAGCCTGGGGCTCTGTAATGCTGGAAGTCTGGAAGGAATTCCGTGCTAAGGTGACAGCAAAGCTGTCCCTGGTGTCCCTTGGGAGGATGTGACCTCCTTGTCCCACAGAGAATGACGTTCCCACCCACACGCACCTGTAATTCCCAAAGAATTTACCCAAACCCTCTGGTTTTCCAGTGGCTCTTGGAAGAGTCCCCTTGGACACAGGGCATGGCATCAGGAACTGATCAGCTGCAGGGAGGATTATCCCAGACAGCTGAGATAAGGATCTAACCACAGCTTCCTTGAGGATCATCCAGGGGCCCTTTGGGACAATGTTCTTAATTTGAAATTCAACCACAGAGCAGGGCTTTTTGGAGTCGGGGTTGGTTTTATTTAGGTTTTGTTTGGTTTTTTAGTTTGGCTTTTTTTCGTTGGTTGGTTGGTTGGTTTTTGTTTTGGTTTGTTTTTGGTTTTTGGGGGTTTTTTTTGTTGCTTTTTGTTGTTGTTGCTTTTTTCTCCTTAAGAGTGAAGCAACTCATGAATGCAATGATTTAGGAAAATAAGGAAATGAGGGAAAGGAGGAAGTGAGTTCTTTGAGCTGCTGCGTGTTTTCTGTCATGTGGACAAGGAGCAGAAGGTTGTGTGCCCTGGGTGCTGCTCCAGCCACTCCATCAAAAGCCTGGATGATGTTCCCTTCTAGAACCAGTTTGGTGGGATTTTCCCAGTTCATAGTGGAAAGAACTCTTTCAGCCCCAGAGTTTTCTGGGAAGGTCCTGGAGCAGGTGTTGGGGTCATGGAGCACCTTGATCAGTACACAAACTTTTGAATTCTCTGAAATCATCTCCCCCATCCCACACCCTGGGGTGAGAATGGTCCAGATGATTTCCAAGATTTCCCCTAGGGAAAGGACATCCTTCCTTTTAAACTTCCCACTGTCAGAACTTATCAGGGTGACTTGCTAAAGGAAGGGCACAAAGAGCAACAGAGTTGCACATTTTTATTTTTATTTTCACCTCAAGGAAGAAATAGAGACTTTCCACCTCCAGGGTGATTTAAAAGGCTGAAAGCAAAATCTCCTGTGGTGGGTTTGATGTGCCTGACTTTGTCTGTGTCCACTGAGTGGTCACAGGGTGTGGAGTCTTTGCTTCTTTTTCTGCCAAGGTTGGGATTAAATGTGTGAGATGGTGTTTCTTGTTGGGACTCAGATGTTTATCAGTTCTTATCTCTGTCACACTCTCACAAACCCTGGGTTCTGCAGCACTTCACTCTCACAAACTAAAAATGGAGCCCCATCTCTCTCTCTCTGCAAGGCCTTTGAAGGATCAACTGTCCAATTAAGAAATGACACCTCAATTATTTTTACTTTTAATCCAATAACCAACCACCCGTGGCTGCCATGGGGACTTTTTATCCAATTACACAAAACCACCCAAACCCATGGAGAAGAAGGAGAAGAAAGTGAAAAAGAAGGAGAAGGAGAAAGTGAAGAAGAAGAAGAAGAAGGTGAAAAAGAAGGTGAAGAAGAAGAAGAAGAAGAAGAAGAAGAAGAAGAGAAGAAGAAGAAAGAGAAGGTGAAGAAGAAGGTGTAGAAGACGAACCTCCACTCTAAAACCTCCACCTTGCTTTATATCCATTACTGTATTCTAAACCCTTAAACTCTGAGTTTCCCACCCTGTGATATCACACACTTCTATCCAAACTCCACACCCACAATCCCAGTTCTGTCATTCCATTTTGGAAGCTTCTCCACGGCCTCAGGTCAGTGCAGTGTTCTCTTGGGGGTCAGTGCCTGGCAGCACAGAAATCTGAAATTCTCAGCAGCCAGGGGTCCAGCAACAGGGATGTCACAGTACAGGGGACTCAGGCTGTGCTTCCCAGCAGAGACATTTACAGGAGGTGTCACCTCATTTTTATTCTCAACCTCTTGGAAAATTACTGCTCCTCTTGAGCTCTCCCTTGAGGAGCTGTTTTACTAACCCATCCCAAAATCTCAATCCTTATTATCCTGTAGCCAAAGCTGAGGCATCTTTTGCCCGGAATTTTCTGTTATAGATACAAAGGTGAATGGAATAATATTTAATATTTAGACAAATTAAACCATCATCACAGTTCAGATTAAATGATCAGGCTGGTCTTACTTGAAGTGATGCTTACCCAGGGCAAAGAACACAGAAAAAATTTATGTTTCTGCCAGCTTTGAAATCGTCTCTTGATCAACAAATGCTTTTTAATTATATCTATTTATCTTTTTGTATTCTTATTATCAATAACTTTATATTTGCAAGAGCTCTCTTCCTCACCTCATTGATTCTACGCCTTGTCCCAGAGTTCCCTGATTTTATCGCGGAGGTGGCTGAATTATTGTGACAGTCCAATTACTGTGAATTATTGTGACATTCCACTGCAGGTCTCTTGGGCCTTGGGCTATGAAAACCACTCTGGAAATAAAAGAGGAGGAAAAAAATGTTCTTTTCCCCTCAGTGTGCTGATGCCTTTACTCACAGAGAGCACAGCCCTGGGATTAATAAACCTTCCTTTGATATCTCTTTTTCATGGAGTAGATTTTCAACAACATCTCTTTATTTATTTTAACATTATTATTATTAAACTTGTATTTGCAAGAGGTCTTTTCCTCAGTCCTGCCCTCAGTGATTCTGTGCCTTGTCATGGAATTCACTGATTTTATCACAGAAGTGGCTGAATTCTGGTGACAAATGAAGCACTATCTGTGCATCCTCTGCAGGTCTCTTGGGCCTTGGAGTATGAAAATCACTCTGGGAATAAAAGAGAGGGGAAAAATGCGCTTTTTCCCTCAGTACAGATGCCTTTACTCACAGTGAGCACACAAGGCCTCTTGTCACACTTAAATGTGGCTGTGCAGCCCTGGCATTATTAAACCTTCCTTTGATATCTCTTTTTCATGGAGTAGATTTCTAACAACATCTCTTTATTAATTTTAATATTATTATTATTGGTTTGTTGTCTTTTTTTTTTTTTAATTAGCCTTGTATTTGCAAGAGGTCTTTTCCTCAGTCCTGGCCTGCCCTCATAGCGATTCTGTGCCTTGTCATGAAATTCCATGATTTTATCACAGAGGTGGCTGAATTATGGTGACAAATGAAGCTCTATCCGTGCATCCTCTGCAGGTCTCTTGAGCCTTGGGCTATGAAAAACCACTCTGGAAATAAAAGAGGAGAAAAAAATGCACTTTTCCCCTCACTGTGCTGATGCCTTTAGTCACAGTGAGCACACAAGGCCTCTTGTCACATTAAATGTGGCACTGCAGTTCTGGGATTAATAAACCTTCCTTTGATTTCTTTCTTTCATGGAGTAGATTTTCAACATCTCTTTATTAATTTTAATATTATTATTACTATTATCCTTATATTTGCAAGACATCTTTTCCTCAGGCCTGCCCTCAGTGATTCTGTGCCTTGTCATGGAATTCCCTGGTTTAATCACAGAGGTGGCTGAATTCTGGCGACAAATGAATCTGTGCATTCTCTGCAGGTCTCTTGAGCCTTGGGCTATGAAAACCACTCTGGAAATAAAAGAGAGGGGAAAAAATGTGCCTTTTCCCTCAGTGTGCTGATGCCTTTACTCACAGAGAGCACTCAAGGCCCCTTGTCACATTAAATGTGGCTGTGCAGCCCTGGGATTAATAAACCTTCCTTTGATATCTCTTTTTCATGGAGTAAATATGTCCAGAGATGTCAGAACAGGGGAATTTGGCCACATTGAGCCGTTGTCTTGAGCGAGAGATGGTTTTCTATTATTATTTCCCTCCCTGGGGAGCAGCATCTTTGCGTCACCACCAACAGCTGCATTTACCCAAGGTTTTGCCAGGAGATCGTGGCTGACTCCGAGCAGATGCAACCAGAGGGAATTTTAAGAAACTGGGCTTTTAGAAAAAAAAAAAAGAAAACCAACTGTCTGTGGCTATAAATATATGGATTTGCTGGCTATCTCTGGAAATAGGCCTGAACCTATAGATAGCTGGAGATATCCACACCTAAATAAACACCACGTGCGTGCACACATCTCCAGCCAGGGATGTTTGTTTAGGTGGGGAGTTTTCCCATTTTAGCCATGCTGGGATAATTTTAAGATTGGCCAAAGCAGCAAACAGAGGGCCCCAGAGCAAGCTGGTGTCCTTCTCTGAATAAATGGGGATTATTTCACACAGAGGAGCTCGGAAACCGCTCTCTGCAAAGAGCAAAGTGTGTTAAAGCCATCAGAGCCTGCAGAATTAACAGCTCGTAACTGCCCGGGGAGCAACAGCTCCTGGGCTGCTTCCTCAGGGAAAATCACCACTGCAGGATGGGGACTGATAGCCCTGGAGGCTGAGTCCTCCTTTAGTCAGGTGGGATGAAGCAATCCACGGAAGTGTTTCCTCAAATTCCTTCCAGATAATATTAAAGAGGGAGGGAACAATTAGCTGGAAGTGTCCCAGGCCAGGTTGGACAAGGCTTGGAGCAGCCTGGGATAGTGGGAGATGTCCCTGCCATGGCAGGGGTGGCACTGGGTGGTCTTGTCCCTCGTGGCAGGGACAATTCCCACTGTCCCAGGCTGCTCCAAGCCCCATCCAACCTGGCCTTGGGCACTGCCAGGGTTCCAGGGGCAGCCACAGCTGCTCTGGGAATTCCATCCCCATGCCTCCCCACCCTCCCAGTCAGGAATTCCTTCCCAGTATCCCATCTCAATCGACTCTCTTTCACTTTGAACCCAATCCCCTCATCCTGTCCCTCCATGCCTTGTCCCCAGTCCCTCTCCAGCTCTCCTGGAGCCCCTTCAGGCCCTGCCAGGGCCTCTGAGCTCTGCCTGGAGCTTCTCCTTTCCAGGGGAACATTCCCAGCTCTCCAGCCTGGCTCCAGAGCAGAGGGGCTCCAGCCCTGGAGCAGCTCTGTGACCTCCTCTGGATTTGCTTCAGCAGCTCATATTTATTGTGGATTTGTTCTGTTCCCACACTCTTCCCTAAGCACCCCTTTCTGGCCATGAGAGAGATGGGGAGCAGATTTAAAAGAACCTTTGGCCTGGCCCTTCTCCTTTGTTCCTTGAATTCCCCTAAAACCAGGAGGCAGGGTGACCTGTATTCCTGGAGCTCCTCAATGTCTGGATAAAATGCAGCACGATGATGAGTGATGAACCTCAGGCAGCGTTTTAGCCCATTTCTCCCTAAATTCCATACAACCACTGATTGTGGCTCCCTTACCTTCCACACATCCAGCCAATAGCAGCAGGATCATTTTTCAGGGCACTTTTTCCAACAGTGGCAGCAGCAATGGCATGTTTGGGTCAAAAACCCAGGAATTTCCCCCACTCCCATCTCCCCCAAAAGAACAGGGATGCCAAACAGTGCTGGTTTTAAAGCAGGTCCAACCCATCCTCTTTCCAAGGGTGAACTGAAGTGTGAATGGGATCTCCACCTCCCAAAATCCCGGGAAAGGGGAGTCAGAGCCAGCAACTTGGGAGGTTGGCTCAGCTTGGGAACCACCACCAGCAGGACGGGCCATGCTCAGATCCACCCCCAATCCTGTCTTCATCTGCTCCTGCCTGTCTGTAGCGTGAGGGTTTGACGGCTTCCCGGGAACTCGGAGGGGCCTGGAGAATCCGTCCCCTTCCAAACACAATGGGAAGGGCCCAGCGTGTTGCAGGGCTGCTTTATCTAAACCCCATTGTTCCTAGCAGCAGTCCTGGAGCTCTCTGGGGTCCTGGGAAAAGCAAACAACTTTGTGGAGCCTCAAAGTGACGGCACAGGACCGGGTTCGGATTGTTTTGTCCCCAATTTCCACAAAGGAATGTCGGCAAAGTGTCAGGGATTTGCAGCAGGACACAGGCAGACGTTTTAAAGTCTGTGGAGGAGTCAAAAAAATTATCTGGGAGATGTTTTGTTCATAATTTCAATTAACCCCGAGGTGCCATCCTCATACCATGCCTATGGATTTGGTCTGGCGCATTCCTGGAAACAGAATCCGAGAATCCTGGAATGGTTTGGGTTGGAAAGGAGCTTAAAGATGATTTTTATGGACATGCGTGTCTAAATTGGGGTGTCTGAGAGTAAATGGGAGTGTCTGTTGCTAAATTGGGGGTCTTTTGTGAGAGCTGATCCCAGACTGGGAGAATTTCAGGGCCTGGAATCTCTGGAACAGAGTCCTGCAGGAACGGGGTCAAAAACACTCAAAGTTTTCCCTGAGGCTTTGGAAATCAGTGCCTTTTGTGAATATCCCATTTTGTGAATATCCCATTTATCTTTTTATTCAGTCCCATTTTCCTATAAAAAAAAAACTAGAAGAAAAGCAAGGACAGAGATTTTCTGGCTTTGTTTATCACTCAAAGCAGCAAACCTCTGATTCCAAACGTGTCCTTAACAACACCTGAATCAGCAGCTTGGAGACACTTTGCAGAAATTCCTTCTGGGAAATCCTTATTTATGTTTCCCAGTGCTGCTGATCCCACCTTTCACAGCCTTCCCATTCCTCAAAAAACACTGGATCTCTCCCAGCTTCACAACCCAAGTGCTAAAGGAGAATAAAAAGGATGAAAGGAAAAATTTGGATGCAGGGCACATTTCCATGAAACTCAGGACAGGATTTGCCACTAGAAAATTCCTGCTCTGTCTGGTTTTCCTTTTCGTTTTGCACACATGGCAAGAGTTGAAAGAGTGGAGGGTTCCTGCAGGAATCTGATGCATGGAATCCTGGAATCCTGAATTGATTGGGGTTGGAAGAGACCTTGAAGTCCAGCCAGTTCCAGCTCTGTGTCATGGGCAGGGACACCTCCACCAGCCCAGGTTGCTCAAAGCCCTGAATATTCTGATTAAATTATAATTAAATTGAATCACATTGGTTTAGTTGCCACAAGTTATAGACCAGGATATTGTGGCAAGGCCAGGTTTGGCCTCTTCCAACAAGGGATGACCAGGGATGGTCAGTGTCTCCTCAGGGTGGACTTCCAGGAGACTTCCAGGGAACTTACTGGAGTGATGGATCTCCAGGTTGTGTCCATGCCTTGGCCATCATGGCCTTTGTGGCTTTCTGGGAATTTTTTTAACTTCCCATCCATCTCAGCTCCCTAAGGACAATCCTCAGACCATGGAGGTCGTCATTGCAGCTGGCAGATCATTTAGTATTTTCCTACCTGGAGGATCTTTCCTGGTTGTGGTTTTCATGGAGCTGGGACCTCCTTTGGGATGCATGGAACTCCTTTGGAGATTTTGTCCCCTCATGGGTAATTTCAGGAAGGAAAAGCTCCTGGGAACTCCAAGTGAGGGATAAGTGGAGGTAGAGAACCTCAATTTTTTGCTCCAAAGGGTTTCCCCAAGGATCTGAGCACCGCCTCCAAGAAATCACTTTTCCCCGGGGCTTTCCAGAGTGACTCCAGGTGGGATTTGGGGCACCTCCTCCTCCAAGGAGGGCTCCAGGAGAGGCTTTCTGTGCCTTGGCTCTTGGTGCTCAACCTCCTTTCAAAGACAGGCCCTGTGGTCAATCAGAGCACTCAACTTTCCAAGACCTCCTGCCAATCCAGAGGCTCTTCCCAAGGACATTCCCGCCCATAGGAAGGTGGATCTTCCCAGTGAAACTTCTGAATGGGGCTCAGGGATGTTTTGTTAAGGCCTCACAACTTTTGTTTTACTGAAAATTCCAACCTTGGAGTGAGATTATTATTACTATTATTATTAATTATTATCATTTCATTTTTTACTATGGAGGCAAAGGTTTTCCAGCTCCAAGATGATTCCAGCTTGGCAGCAGGAAAATCACACCAGGACATTTTTCCCTGAAAGCTTTGAAATCTCTTCTTCTTGGCTTTTCAGGGCCTGCTGCCTGCACAGACAGATCTATAAAAATCTATAAAAATATCCCATAAATACGCACAGACACACTCAGTAAATTAATATTGGCAAGGGCTTCGCTCCTCCAGCGCAAACCGCAGAGAAACATTCCCAAATCTGCGGATTCTGATGTAATAGGGCCGAGGTTTGGCATTCCAGGACAGCGTTCCAAGCCTCAAATCCCAATCAGAGCTGTCATTCAGAGCCCAGCATTCCTGACGTTACTGCAGCCCCGTGGGCAGGGCGAGGGAGAGGAGGGAATGAGGAGAAAGATGCTGAATTGGTTGGGTTTTTTGGGATTTTTTGCCAAAATCAGTCTGGGAAAGGCAGGGCAGGCTGGGATGGGGGCAGGTATTTTAACCCTTTCCAGGAATCCCTGAGTTCAGCTGCAGGATCAAGGAAAATATCCCGATATTTAATGGAAACCTCAGGGTTTCGAGGCCAGCTTTGGAAAATAACAATCTAAAACTTCCTAAATGATTAATTATTAAGAACTCTTCTGTGACAGAGCCTTTTCCAAGGGGATTTTGGCAAGCTCAGGTTCTGTCTGGATTGGATAGCCACAGGCAGAGGCTGCTTGGGATTTAAAAAAGGGAAAAATAAACGCAGGTGATTTTTTCTCCTCATATCCCATAGCCAAAGTATTTCCTTCCCCTGTTTTCTGGTGTGGGTTACGCTCCCCCAGGCCGGACATCAGACATCCAGCAATGGCTAAATTGTGCAATTCCAGCTCAATTCCCAGCTCAGCAGGCATTTTGTCCAGGTGAAAATTCCCGAGTGATCCCTGAGTTGAGCCAGGAGTTTGTAAAGCGCTTTGGGTTCCTTTGGGATGAAAACTCTGAGAAATTCCCAGGCATGGGATTAACCCTACTCCATCGTTAATCCCTTGCAAAATTGCCAGCTGAGCAGGCATTTTGTCCAGGTGAAAATTCCCAAGTGATCCCTGAGTTGGGCCAGGAATTTGTTGGTTTGTTGGAACCACTTTGTGTTCCTTTGGGATGAAAATGTCGCAAAACTCCCAGGCATGGGATTAACCCCACTCCATCATTAATCCCTTGCCAAATTCCCAGATCAGCAGGCATTTTGTCCTGGTGAAAATTCCCAAGTGATTCCTGAATTGGGCCAAGAGTTTGTAAAGCACTTCAGGTTCTTTTGGGATGAAAATATCGCAAAATTCCCAGGCATGGGATTAACCCCACTCCATCATTAATCCCTTGGCAAAATTCCCAGCTCAGCAGGCATTTTGTCCACATGAAAATTCCCAAGTGATCCCTGAATTGGGCCAGGAGTTCATTGGTTTGTTGGAACCACTTTGGGTTCCTTTGGGATGAAAATGCCACGAAATTCCCAGGTATAGGATCAACCCCACTCCATCATGAATCCCTTGAGAAAATCCCACCTCCCCACCTCAGGGAACACAAACCCCACTTCCCAAGCTGCCAAAAAAGATGGATTCCCGAAGGATCTGGGCTCTGCGTGCTGCCAGGGTTGTGTGGTGCAGGAGGGCCGCGTTCCCCATGTGACGCTGTTTTCTCCATCGTTTCTGCTGCAGGAGGTCTTTGATCGCCTCTATTTGATTTATACTGTTGGATACTCCATCTCCCTGGGATCCCTCACAGTTGCTGTCCTTATCCTGGGATACTTCAGGTAGGCGGCTCTGTTTTTACCTAAGCGACACCGGAGAAGCCGCGGGTTTTTCCGGAAGGATAAAAATTGGGGTGGCGCAGTTCAGGAAGCCACCAGTGGTGGTGGCATCTGTGATTTGGGCTGTTTTAGGGTATCCCAGGGCAAACTTTCTGGGGGATGGTGGGTGGGATTTTGGAACTCCTTCCGCTTCCCTCAGGTGGAGTTTTCCAGGCCCTGTTTGTAGCAAATGGGTAGTGGAGCGTCTCCAGGAATCCCTTGGAACACTCTCCAGGATTTTCTGTCCCTGTTGTCCCTGCAAGTGACTGGCTTAGCTTTAGATGGCTGATTTGCAGAGAAATAAGATTCTCTGAGGGAACTCCCACTCTAAGTCTGAATGTTTGTGAAGGATAAACCAGCTGAAAGGGATGGAAAACTCCAAGGCTGATTCCTCCAATCTCCTCACACTGCTGCTCTTCCCAGGGATCCAAAAATGACCCTCCTGACTCCATTGTGTCCCCTTCCTTCCCACCAGCCCTGCCAAGGGATTTAGACCCCAAAATGCCACTTTGAACCCTCATTATCCATTCCTCAATCCACTGTTGCAGCTTCCATCCCTGGAAGTGTCCAAGGCCAGGTTGGGCAGGGCTTGGAGCAGCCTGGGATAGTGGAAGGTGCTGGGGTTGGAATGGGATGATATTGAAGGTCCCTTCCAGCCCAAACCATTCTGGGATTCTGGGATTCTTGCGGGCACAAACAGCATGGGATGGGAGGGATGAAAGGTGTCACCCATATCCAAGGATTTGTCCTTTGGGAATGTTCTATCTGGTGACCCCATAGAGCAGGGTGACCCCAAACCCTGAGCCCCAGATTTGCTTCCCTTCAATGTCTGTTCGTGTCTTCTCCTAAAAAAACAGCAGGGCCTGGACAAGAGCTGGTGGGGGCCAAAACAGCCAAGTGGTGTCTGCAGAGGGATTTGGGGAGCTTGAGCCAAGCCCTGGACACGGAACACTGGGAATGAAATGTGTGGCTTTGGGCTCTGAAAATGCTCAGAGCTCTCAGCAGACAGCAAAACGTGTCAGGGGGGTTTGCTTGGACAGCAAATCCCAAATCCGTGACAGACCAAATCCAAAGGGCACTGCAGACCCCATCCCAACACCACACTCCTGTTCTCCCAACCTTTTCCCTACGCTTCATTTCCCACTGGACACTGGCAAGGTTGTTAAAATTATCCGTGTCCATGAGTGCAACAGAATTCCTGGTTTTCTTTATCCATGTCTTTATCCCACTTCATTTCCAGCCCAGACCACCTGGGCAACTGTGCAGGAGCATCTTTATCCCAAGGATCAGAGCAGCAGCAGGGATCAAGCCAGATTTTATCCTCAGTAATCCAGAGATTCATTGGCTCCCTTTCAAATGCAGGGAACAAAGCCAACCCTCATTCAATAAACCTCATCAGTTCCACTTGGTGTAATTTGGATTATAAAAGCGCAGAGAACAGCTGGTGTTGTTATCATAGCATCCTGCAAAAGGGATAAAAACACGGCCTTTAATTAGTGCAGATTATTGGGATTTAAGAGGAATATAAATCCATTCATAAATCCAGGCATGGCACCAGAGCTCCAGAGGACAGAGGGGACCCCAAGAGGTCAGTTCCTTCTTCCCAAAATCCTGATTCCTGATTCCAAAATACACCTCTTCTTCCTGCTTCTGACCCATTCACCTCTCACCATCCCCAAAAAAGCTTTTCCTCCAAAAAGGACCTTAAAGCGCTTTGCAACTGGGATTTGTGGGGTCGCTGCTGCCATTGCTGGGGTGGAGCCCATAAACTGCTCCAAAGGATGACATTTACAGCAGGAAAACAGGGACAACCGCCCAGCACACCCGAGTTACTGCTGGAGTTGCTCCTAAATTGAGCTGGACAAAAAATTTAATGGTTTACAGGAAGCTCTGAGAGGTTTCCAGTAGCCCTAAATTCTGGAGTCTCTGGAGTCCAAGGGCAGGAGTGGATAGGAGAGCGGGAATGGCTTTCCACTGCCACAGGGCAGAGTTAGAGAAGATTTTAGGAAGGAATTCCTGGCTAGGGAAATTGGGAAGACCCTGTCACAGAGTGCCCAGAGCAGCTGTGGCTGCCCCTGGATCCCTGGCAGTGCCCAAGGCCAGGTTGGACAGGGCTTGGAGCACCCTGGGACAGTGGGAAGTGTTTCTGCCCATGGCAGGGGGTGGGATTGGATGGGCTTTAAATCCCATCCATCCCAAACCATTCCATGATTCCCTGAAGCCCCTGGAGAAGGTACTAATCCACTTCCCAATCCCATGGGAGAGCAGGGAGCCGTGACCATCACTCTGCTCCCCATGAGGACACAGTGCTGGTGGGAGGAGCTGGGGCTCTGCAGGGCCAGAAGTGACCTCGCCTCCATCCAACAGCTGGACTGAACTTCCCAATCCTTCTTCTCCTCTTCCAGACGTTTGCACTGCACTAGGAACTACATCCACATGCACCTGTTTGTGTCCTTCATGCTGAGGGCCGTCAGCATCTTCGTGAAGGACGCGGTCCTGTACTCCGGGTCAGCCCTGGAGGAGATGGAGCGCATCTCCGAGGAGGACTTGAAATCCATCACGGAAGCACCTCCAGCGGATAAATCGCAGTTTGTGAGTATTCCCAGAGCAGTGGTTTTCCAGGATTCGTGTCTTTGTCCTCTCTGTTCAACATTTACCCCCTTTTGGAGAGTTTTTGGAGAGTTTTCCACCCCGCTCATCTTTCACAGCCTTGTCCCGTCCTTTCCCATTTTCAGTCCATTGGTTCAGAGGGATTCCCAATTCCTGAGCTAAAGAAAAGCTGTTCCCATGGCAGTCAAGGTTGATGGTTTGATTCCCATCTACATTCCCCTGATGCCTCCTGGAATTTATGGCTGTGGAAGCATTCCTGACCATCCCAGCACGAGGAACATCCAGCCTGGCTCACAACATTTCCACAGATGGGGAACGACTTTTCTCCCTCCCACGTGGAAAAAAAGACATTTTTGAAGGGAAAATGTGGGGAGGATGTGGTGTCACAGGAAAGGGTGGGGCTCATCTACAAAGAGGAGGTGATGTCCATGAGAGGGACCTCGGAGAGAATCACTGAGTTGGAAAAGAATCCAAAATCATCCAACCTTGGAATTGCTGGTGGGTCCCCAATCCCAGCATTGTCCCCATACCAGAGCACTGAGTGCCACCTCAAGGAATTCCTTGGACACCTCCAGGGATGGGGACTCCAAACCTCCCTGGACACCCCCTTCCAAGTCCTGAGCATCCTTTCCATGGGGAAATTCCTCCTGGTGTCCAAGCTGAACCTCAGGCTCCATTTATGGTTGGGTTGAGTCAATGCAGTCAGCCCAACATCCCAAAATAAAAATGGAAGTGAGGTCAGTTGGACTCTTCTTCAAAATTCCATGGGGATTTCACTCTATACAAATCTCTGATGGCAAGATCTGCATTCTCCATGTGCTTGGAGGGATGAAGCCCATCCTCACATTTCCCACATCCTGAAGGTCTTGGCTCTCCTTGTCGTTGGTCCCATCATGAATTTCCCATGGAAACCCAGGAGTTTGTAAAGCGCTTTGGGTTCCTTTGGGATGAAAATGCTGTGAAACTCCCAGGCATGGGATGAACCCCACTCCATCATGAATCCCTTGCCAAATTCCCAGCTCAGCAGGCATTTTGTCCAGGTGAAAATTCCCAAGTGATCTCTGAACTGGGCCAGGAGTTTGTTGGTTTGTTGGAACCACTTTGGGTTCCTTTGGGATGAAAATGCCACCAAACTCCCAGGTATGGGTTTAAGCACAATCCATCATGAATCCCTTGAGCAAATCCCAGCTCCCCACCTCAGGGAACACAACCCCTGCTTCCCAAGCTGCCAAAAAGATGGGATTCCCAAAGGATCTGGGCTCTGCATGTTGCCCAGATCCTTCTTCCCTTCTCACTTCCCACAGCTCCCTGCCAGGAGGGGACAACCAGGGGGATTGGGCTCTGCTCTCAGGGAACAGGGACAGGAGGAGAGGGAACGGCCTCAGGCTGGGCCAGGGCAGCTCAAGGTGGACACCAGCAGGAATTTCCCCATGGAAAGGGTGCTCAGGCCTTGGAACTGCCCAGGGAGGTTTGGAGTCCCCATCCCTGGAGGTGCCCAAGGAATTCCTGGATGTGGCACTTGGCGCTCTGGTGGGGTTCAGGCACAGCTTGGACTCGATGGTCATGGAGATCTTTTCCAACCTCAGGGATTCTGGGATCAATTTCCTGCCTGTGGATTTGCTTGGCTTCTCAAGTCTTTCCCAGCTTGTGCTACAACCAGGGACCAGCAACAAACACCCTGTGAAAAATCAGAGGGTTTGGAATGTCCCACTGTGCATCCAAGTGTCCCAACTGAAATTTTGTCATTGTGTTCCTTTCCCACCGCGGACATCCTCGTCATTAATTTGTCCAACTCAACACGCTCCAAAACTCTCATTTTTTTTTTTGAAAGAACACAAAATGTTTCACTGCATTGTTTGGTATTTCTCCTCTTGCTGAGCTCATTATAAGGAATAATTAGGATAATCTATGGCATTCTTTGGATATTAGCATTTAATGGTATTTCCCACTCTTTGGAATTGCAAGGCAAACAAGCAATGAAGGCGACAATTAATGGATTTCTTTTGTTTCCAAACAAAGTGGGAACTTTGCAATTAGTGCCTCACATTCCCTGCATGCGGCAATAAATAAAAAAAAATAGAAAATGTCATTAAACCTAGATGGGGATTTTTTATAAATATTAAAATATTAATTAATTTAGGGAATTTTTTAATTAATCTATTTTAACTCCCTCTGTCTATGAAAGAAAATGAGTGTCATGTATGCATGTCTTATCAATATGCAAATATATGTATAGGTGTATATATTGATGGACAAAAAATTAGCAAAAGACCTGTGCCAGGATAAAAAAAATTCTCTTTTTTATTTCCAAGGTATTATTATTGAGATTTTCTGTCAGTCCTTTGCATTCCTCTTTAAGGAAGGGACAGCACAAAGATGGGCCAAGGGACGTGGCCGCCACAGAATTCCTGGGAAATCCAACTTCCCAGACTCCACATTTACAAGAGCTGGCTTTGTACTGATTAATCCCAAAGTGGCACCAATATTTTGCAGTCTGTCTCTACTGGAGCTGAGAATTTGGGAATTCCCGTGTCCAAAGGGAATGTTAGGCCACCATCAGGGTTTTGCTCCCAAAAAATTAAGGGTTTCAGCTCAGCATGCAGCAAGAGCTCAGTTTTAACTTCACAATGTCATGGAAGTCTCTCCCAGATGTCCCACCTTGCAGCTCAGGTGGGACACCTTGGGGTTTCCAGGGAAAATCCTCCAGGTCCCGTTTGCTCTTGGAACACCTGGCTCCAAAGGCAGCAGGAGCCTTCCCAAGAGTTCCCAGTTGTTGGGGACAGACAAACAGCCCTGGAGGATCCTGGTGTGGACATCCATGACAGGATGAGGTGACTCCATCCCACCTTGGTCTCTCCATGAGCTGAGGAAGGAGTTGTAATTCCAAGTGCTGTGACTTCAGCAGGACACCCAGACTGGGACAAGTGGGCCAAGGCCCCTTGGTCTCCAACATGGACAAGGAACATGGGGAAATGATGAGACACAGGGAAAGATGAAACACAGGGAAAAGATGAAACACAGGGAAAAGATGAAACACTGGGAAAGATGAACCCCAAGTGCTCTAGGAAGTGTGTGAGCCCCTCATCACTGGGTTGGGAGAGAGCAGCATGAGGCCATCATCTCTTTCTCTACTTCCCAACTCACCTGATGTAGGAAAAACTATCTTTGGCTCAGGATTTTTTTCCCAACAGTTCATCTTTCCTGCTCTTCCACAGGTTTTCCATGTCACAAAAAACCCTGAAACAGATTTTTCTAATTTATTTCCTTTCTCCACCTTGTTCCCCACCCCACCTCAATGTGTTTGCGCAGCACAAGAATTTCACCCTGTGTTCCTTCTCTGTCCTTCTGTGGTCGCTGCAGGTGGGCTGTAAAGTAGCTGTCACCTTCTTCCTCTACTTCCTGGCTACCAATTACTACTGGATCCTGGTGGAAGGGCTCTATCTCCACAGCCTCATCTTCATGGCATTTTTCTCAGAGAAGAAATATCTCTGGGGATTCACATTATTTGGCTGGGGTAAGTCATGGCTGCTCCTGGAAGAGCCACTTGGAGGTGATTCCTGAAGGATGGATGTACAGAAATATGGGAGAGGGGATGGAGGCAGGATGAGAAACTCCTGCAAGGACAGGCTTTCCATCCTGGGATGCGATAATTTTTTTGTGGGGAGTTTTGAATAAGTTAGAAATGGGACTTCTGAGTTTTAAAATACAGGACTTTAAAAAAAATCATAAGGCCTTTAATTATAAGACTTTTTAAGGAGCTATTGATTAATAAAACAGTATTAATAAAAATATTTATATTTAAAACCTAATATTTTAATATTTTTACTTATATTACAGTATAAACTTCTTAGTTAATTATATTATATTACACAGACTTATAAGACTAAATTCTAATCTTTTTGTTTACTTCTATAACTACTGTTATTTTTTCTATATCTTAAACTCCAAAACTCCAAACTTTATTTTATTTAGTTTAATGTGTCTTTACTTTAAACTATAAATCTACATTTTTATTTTTAATACCTAAATTTAAAAGCTTTTTCCAAAGTCATAAATCAAATCCCGTGTTTAACTCTAAACTTTGATTTACAAATTCAAAATTCTAAGAATTCCTTATATTTCAAATTCCAACACTGGGAAGCTTTTATCATTCTGGAATCGTGGTGTTACCATTCCGGAATTGCGGTGTTATCATTCTGGAATTGTGGCGTTATCATTCCGGAATTGTGGTGTTACCATTCTGGAATTGTTGTGTTATCATTCTGGAATTGGGGTGTTATCATTCTGGAATTGTGGCGTTATCATTCCCGAATTGTGGTGTTACCATTCCGGAATTGTGGTGTTATCATTCTGGAATTGTGGTGTTATCATTCCGGAATCGTGGTGTTATCATTCTGGAATTGTGATGTTATCATTCCGGAATTGTGCCGTTATCATTCTGGAATTGTTGTGTTATCATTCTGGAATTGTGGCGTTATCATTCTGGAATTGTGGCGTTATCATTCCGGAATTGTGGCGTTATCATTCTGGAATTGTTGTGTTATCATTCTGGAATTGTGGTGTTATCATTCTGGAATTGTGGTGTTATCATTCCGGAATTGTGGTGTTACCATTCTGGAATTGTGGTGTTATCATTCCGGAATCGTGGTGTTATCATTCTGGAATTGTGATGTTATCATTCCGGAATTGTGCCGTTATCATTCTGGAATTGTGGCGTTATCATTCCCGAATTGTGGTGTTACCATTCCGGAATTGTGGTGTTATCATTCTGGAATTGTGGTGTTATCATTCCGGAATCGTGGTGTTATCATTCTGGAATTATGATGTTATCATTCCGGAATTGTGCCGTTATCATTCTGGAATTGTTGTGTTATCATTCTGGAATTGTGGCGTTATCATTCTGGAATTATGATGTTATCATTCCAGAATTGTGGCGTTATCATTCCAGAATTGTGGTGTTACCATTCTGGAATTGTGGTGTTATCATTCTGGAATTGGGGTGTTATCATTCCGGAATTGTGGCGTTATCATTCTGGCATTGTGGCGTTATCATTTTGGCCCTTCCAGGCTCTCCAGAAGGATCAGCCCAAGCTTGGAGAGGCAGCACAAAGAGCCAGGGAATCCCAGGATGGGTTGAGGTTGGGAGGGACTTCAAATCCCATCCAGCGCCACCCCTGCCATGGCAGGGACACCTCCCATTATCCCAGGTTGCTCCAAGCCCCAGTGTCCAACCTGGCTTTGAACGCTTCCAGGGATCCAGGGGCAGCCCCAAATCTCTGGTGGTGCCTCACCACCCCCACATTTTGCCACCCTTCCAGGGCAGGAAATGTGAGGGCTAAATTTGGGATGAGACAGCCAATTTCAGGGATTTATCCCCACCTCTTCCCAGGATCTCCTGCTGACAAACCAGTGCTGAGCTGGAGGGGCAGAAATCTGTGGGAGGTTTTGAGCATCTGCTCCCAATGAGAGCCCCAAGCTCTGATTTCCTCCCTCAAACCTCAGCTGGTTCAAATCCTTGAGGTCTCCTGAGCCTTGGAACACCACTGGAAACCTGCAATTTGTGGGGAAGAGTTTTTTATTTTCCTTTTCTTTCAACTTGGGCATCTTTTCCCTGAGTAACGAGAAAGGGGCGGGATGTGGGTGCAGGGAAGGGGCTCATTAGGAGAAGACGTTTTGGGCACGCACATTTTGGAGGAGAATGGGATTTCTGTTCACTCCTGGCTTTAATTTTGGCTTCCCAGGAGTTACGAGGTGCTGGGACAATAAAACAACTGCCCACAGTTGTCTCGGAGCCTGGAGGTTGGGAGGAGAACAGGGAATGTTTCCGATGATCCTTGAGGATAATGGGGTGTGGGTTTGAACAGGAATTAGCAGGAAAACCTGTCCAGGGGTCTCCAGGGGGGCTGTGGTTACCTGGCACAGCCCCACTTCCCAAATTCCATATCCCGAATCCACCTGGCCACATCCTGACTGCATTTTTAGGACAAGGTTGAGGTGTGCACCCCTACACCCCCATTCCAAAATGAGACTTTTATGGAAAAAAGTTGGTGGCTGTCCCTAATTGTGGAACTCAGAGCAAGGCAGGGAACCCAGAGCTGAGTTCATGAAGGATTGCGGATTTTTGGGATTCAATATTCCAGGGCAGGGCTCTCTCCAGCCTTTCTCCTTCCCCAAATGAGGAAGAAGCTGCTCCCAAATCTCCTATTCAGCTGCTCCATGGGTCAGAAATTGCTGGTGCTGACAGATGATAAAGATGAGAAGTGTAAATGTAGAAATATTCCAAAGTGGGAATCCATCTCTCAGGAAAAGCCTGGTCCTGGACAGCTGGAAAAATTCTGGGAAAATCAACAAATTGAGAGATATTTGATGGGGTTTGGAGCAACCTGGGACAGTGGAAGTTTTCCCTGCCCTTGGCAGGGGGTGGAATAAGATGGGATTTAAGGTCCCTTGTCACCCAGATCATTCTGGGATTCTATTTTGGGGATTTGGCATTTCTTATCTCAGCTGCTGAGGGCCGGAGAGGGCTCTGGATGGCACCTCTTTGCTAAAGCAAATTAACAAAACCCCAACTAAATTAAATTAGAAAAGAGAAATAAACTCATCTTCCTCCAAACCTTCAGGCTCTGTAAAAATCCCCTCTCAAAAAAATAACATTAAACTGCAAAGAGCAGATTTAAAGAAGCAATTCCCCAGAGGGAATTCAGGAGGAGATGGAAGCAGCTGGAAAATAATGCCATGTGTTTAACAAGCAAAACCAAAGGGGAAAAAGTCGGGACAGGCAGGGAATGCTCTCGTTAGCTCTCCCAAGCTCTGCCAGGGAATAATCATTTTATCGGAGCGACCACAGGGCTGGAGTCACACCTGTCACAACAGCCAGCATCCCTGGGCTTCCAGGAGCCTGAGGCTGCCCCGTGGAAATTCCTCTGGAATGAGAACACACGATCCCGCCGGGGGCAGTCGGGATCGCTTTGTTTGGATTGGGATGATAATGTCCACACAGGCACCCGCTCAGGCGGATTGTTTGGATAATTTTTGGGCACTGGAAAGGGCAAACCAATCCAGGAGCCACTGGAGACAGTGGAAAAATTCCAGTTCCCTGCAGCGGGCACTGGATCCTGCCCACACCGCAGCAATGAGTGACGGGGAATCAGGGATAAATGGTTGTTCCACAGAAAAGACAGATTTGCCCCCAAAACTGGAATATCCTGGCAATAATCAGCATTGAATGTGTCCTGCCTGGAAATCTCCAAGGTGGAAACAGGGAGCGAAAATCACCCTGATACATCTTATTTCTGGGAAAAGCAGGACAAAGAGCAATTCTTTGATGTCATCTCCGTGGATTTCTGTCCAGTATTTTCAATCCACATCCTCACTGGCACAAGCTCCATCAAAGTCCTCAACTCCCTTCTTCCAAAGGAGACCCTGCTGATGGAAAGGAACTCGTTCCATGCCAGCACCCACCCAAAATAAATAAATAATGACATTATGGGGAACAATAAATCCCTTGGGAGACTCCCAGCTCCCTGCAGCTGTTTTTTGAAGGAAGTTTAGGAACCATGACCAATAGCCAGGAAACCCAAGCTGATTCCACTGGCGTTTTCCCTTCACACCACGTTAATTCCCACACACACGGCTGGGCTGCCCTGGATTTCAGCAAATTGGGGATTGTAGGGACACCTGGAAAAGATAAAAAGGATGGTGGGAGGTGCCCCAAAAATCTGTGATGATGAGCCCTGCGTGTTTATCCAAGCAGGAATAATCCTGCCCTGAAAAATATGTACCATTCTTGTTATTCCCATTAAACATCAGGAAAAAGGGACAGAGAGGGGCTCATAAAACACAAGCATTGTTCCTCAGAGAAGCTTTTAAATCCCAGGGAACTGAGACCAGAATTCCCAGACCTACACAAGGTCTTTATTCCTAAACTCCCTTCCAGAGTCGCTCCCTCACTCCACATGCATGAAACCCATTTTTCCAGCTGCTGGGAGACACAGACAGAGGAAAAGCCCTCGATGGGGTGGGGTGGGGTGACCAGCAGAGCTTTCCCATTTTCCAGCTGCTGGGGAGATTCCTGACTTTATAGCACCTGCATTGTACACACTGTGTGTGTGGCTGGAAATGCACAGCGCATACAATGTGGATTCTGTACAAGTCGCTTACGGCACGGCGGGGGCTGGGCTGGAGGCAGGGAGCACATCCATCCATCCATCCATCCATCCATCCATCCATGTATTCATGTATCCATATATCCATCCATCCATCCATCCATCCATGTATTCATGTATCCATCCATCCATCCATCCATCCATCCATCCCTCCATCCATCCATCCATCCATGTATTCATGTATCTGTGCATCCATGCATCCGTCCATGCATCCATGCATCCATGCATCCATCCATCCATCCATCCATCCATCCTTTCATCCGTCCATCATCCATCCATCCATCCATCCATCCATCCATCCATCCATCCATGCATATGTTGGGGTATTTAGGGATAACTGTTTTCTCCTGGGTGTTTTATTATTGCTTGGCAGCTCAAAGTCAGCCCAGGATTAGCAAGAATGGGAATTGTGTCTCTTCTGAAGCTCAGGACAGGCAAGTGAGGAACAGGTTCCTATCAAGTATATCCAAATCTCCCAAAAAATCCATCCTTTGCACTTAGAGCTTCACTGTAGTGGGAATATCCACTATTCCATGGGCAGCCTTCCAACATGGCAGCTCCTCAGTGGATATAAACTGAAAGAGCACCAAAAAAATTCAATCCCTTTAAACCTTGGATGGTTTTCCAGAGCCTGGACTGGGTGGATGGCAGGGAGGAGGAAAGAGCTGGTGCCTGTCACCCTCCCCGAGCCCTCACTTCCCTCTCTCCAAGTTCCCAGTGCGACAGGTCAAGGATTTTCTTCCCAGTGCCAGCAGCACAGGGAATTGTGGAGCGGGGTGAATTCCTTATAAATGTGGCTTTGTAGGAGCGCTGGGCCTGAGTGAGGCTCTGTGTTTAATTATTTATGCTTTCTTATATTACCTCGGCATTCCCAGCTCCCAGCCTGGATAAGGGCCCCGTTGTCCCTGGGTTTGGGACACAGCCGTCCCTGCTCCACACCCCGTGGTCAGGAAAACCTTTAAGCACCCTAATGAGACTTAAGTGCATGCTGAAAGTTAAGCCTGGGCTTATCCCCGAGCCCCAGCGAGCTTAGACTGGGAACAGCCTCTTCACAGTCCCCGCTGATAAATGTCGCCTTTATTTATTTTTTAATAATTTTTTTCTCCACCTGAAAGGGGTCATTCTTCCCAAATTTGTGGAAGCTACTGTGGATTGGATCCTGCTTTTTAAGGGAAGCCAGTAGGGGACTCGGTTGTACAAATAACTGGACCCTAAAGAAAAATAAATACAAGGTTGCATTTGGATATTGGGGATTTTTTTTTCCACGTTTCATAGGGAAAAGATGATGGCCTGGGGGTAGCTGTGCTGAAATCAGGATGGTTCCTTTGGGAATGAGCCTTTGGCTGGATATTTTGGAAGCATAATCCTAAATTTTAGCATTTCTCTGCTTCGTGCAGCAGCTCTCTCATGTTTAACAGAGCTTCCAATCCATCCAGGGATTTTCTGGGAAAAACAGTCAGAGCCTGACTCCTGCTCTACCTTTCCTTGATGTGAAGGAAGGGAGGAAATATCTTGGAGAAGGTGTACTGCATAAAACCATTGGAATCATGGAATCATGGAATAGTTTGGGTTGGATGGGGTCATGAGGATCATCCCATTCCACCTTCTACCATGGCAGAGACACCTCCCACTGTCCCAGGCTGCTCCAAACCCCAATGTCCAGCCTGGCCTGGGGCACTGCCAGGGATCCAGGGGCAGCCACAGCTGCTCTGGGAATTCCATCCCAGCCAGGAATTCCCAATTCCCAATCTCCCATCCATCCCTGCCCTCTGGCACTGGGAGCCATTCCCTGTGTCCTGTCCCTCCATCCCTTGTCCCCAGTCCCTCTCCAGCTCTCCTGGAGCCCCTCCAGGCCCTGCCAGGGGCTCTGAGCTCTCCCTGGAGCTTCTTCTCTCCAGGGGAACATTCCCTGCTCTCCCAGCCTGGCTCCAGAGCAGAGCCAGGGATCACCCATGGGATGAGTTGGCCAAAACCAGTTTCAGCCTTTCAGGTCCCAGCACTCTCAGGCCTCAGAGAGCATTGAGTCCAAGCATCCCCAGCACTGCCAAGGCCACCCCTGACCGTGTCCACAAGTGCCACATCCACAGCGATTTAAATCCCTTCAGGCATGGGGACTCCCTCCTGCCCCGGGCAGTCCCAATGTGTAACAGCCCCTTTGGGGGAAGGAATTTTCCAAATTTCCAACCCAAACCTCTCCTGGCCCAGCCTGAGGCCGCTCCCTCACCTCCTGTCCCTGTTCCCTGGGAAAAGATCCCAAATCCCCCCGGCTGCCCCCTCCTGTCAGGAGCTGTGCAAAGCCACAAGGTCCCCCCAAGCCTCCTTTGCTCCAGGCTGAGCCCCTTTCCAACTCCCTCAGGCGTTTTCCAGACCCTTCCCAGCTCTGTTCCCTTCCCTGGACACACTCAAGCCCCTCCATGTCTTTGTTGTGAGCCCCCTGAACAGTTCAGCTGTTCAGATGTGAAAGCTCAGCTTTTCCAGGTCTCAATTATGCCTGAATAATTAAAAGCTGCTCCTCCCACCTTCCCCTAACCCACTCCACCTGGAATTTTGGTGCCGGAGCCCTCGGTGCCCACTGACCTCGTGTCCCCTGTGTTCTCTTGCAGGACTCCCTGCTGTGTTTGTCACAGTGTGGGCCAGCGTCAGAGCCACTCTGGCCGACACAGAGTAAGTCCCACTGGGTTTCCTTCTCTCCCTCTTACGTGCAGAGTTTTGTGGCATTTATGGGTGAATTCAAAAGGAAAAAGAACCAGGCAAAGCTGAAATTCTACTCTGACGTCATTAACTTTTGGAGGAGGTTGGTGGATGGAAGGGAAGGATAATTTTCCCTTTGTTCTGCAGGATCCAATAAATGGGAATGCCTGCAGTTGTTATCCCTGGGGATAAGGGGGCTGTGTCACAGCTGGGCAGGGACAAGACAGGGATCCTTAAAATCCTGAATGGGCAGGAATGAATTTGGGACACAGCAGCTGCAGCACAGTCAGGGAGGTTTGGTGGTGGTGCGGTGGTAGAACTGTAACTCCTCCATGGATTTTAGTTTGAGTTGGAAGGGACCTTAAAGCTCATCCTATTCCACCCCTCCCATGGGCAGGGACTCCTTCCACTGTCCCAGGCTGCTCCAAGTCCTGTCCAACCTGGCCTTTCCCCCAGAACTCACAGGCTTGACCACACAGGCACTCCCATGTCCCCAGGATCCTCCCTCTGAGGGTCTCTGGGCATTCCCAAATGGCTCTGCCTGGGAAGGCACTGCTTTCCAAAGGAGATTTCAGCTCCAGGCTTGGGCAGGTAGACCAGCAGAGCTGCTGAAGGGTGACACATCTGTGACACCACCTCATCCTCACAGAGGTTCCAGGGAGCTCTGGTGGCTTTCCAGCCTCACCTTCCCTGAGGAGCTGGCCTGGGAAAACTGCCAGTGCCATGTAGGGGTTACCTGGATCAGATAAGGAAAAGCTGTGGCATTCCTGCCTCCAGGGATGGAGAGAATTCCAACAGAATAATTAACACCGAGTCAGCTTTTCCAGTGGCTGCTGGAAGCTCCTGGGAGCAAATGGAGCCCATCCCTCCTTGGCAGATAGAGGGTTGCATCCCAACATCCCAACATCCCAACATCCACATCACCAACCAGCCCTCCGAGTCGTCACTGGGATAAGGACTGAAGGTGGATGGAGATAAAAGATTTTGGGGGATTTTGGTTGAAGGAAACCCCCAGGAAGTGAGTGTGGAACCCCAGCATTGTCCCCATCACCACCTGTCCCCATGGGAAGTTGTGCAGGTTTATTCCAAGGGGGAATCATGGAATGGTTGGGTTGGAGAAGACATTTAAGAGTCACCTAATCCAACCCCCTGCCATGAGCAGGGACACTTCCAGGACTGAAGAGGCCTACAGGGAAACTGAAGAGGGATTATTCTTCAGGAACTGGAGGGACGGGACACAGGGAATGGCTTCCCACTGCCAGAGGTCAAGGATAAATGGGATATTGGGAAAAAATTCTTCACTGTGAGGGTGGGGAAGCCCTGGCACAGGTCACCCAGAGAAGCTGTGGCTGCTTCATCTTTGGAAATGTCCAAGGCCAGGTTGGACAGGGCTTGGAGCAACCTCTCTCCCATGGCAGGGATTTGGAATTAAATCATCTTTAAGTTCCCTTCCAACCTAACCCATTCCAGGATTCTGTGATCCCACATCAGTTCAGCCTCTCCTGTGTTCATGAAACCTGGATTACTTTTAATGGAGGGATTTTTTTCTGGTGAGGAAGTGAAGAAGTGGAAAAGGATCCATTCCTGCCCTGAAGGGATGAATCTGGATGGGTGTGGAAAGAACTGGAAAGAACTTCACCCTCTGGAGAGCAGAGCCATCCCAACCATGGGAATATTCTCATTTTTCAGTAGCATAACAGCAGGAAAAGGGATATTCCCAAAGTCTCACTGAGTGCAGGCAGGGTTAGAGCAAGGTCCTTCCATCAGGCTTTGGAGGAACTCATCCTTCCAGGGGGATTTTTCCAATGGAATTCTGGAGTCTATTGCTCTTCCAGTGCTTTCTTGACAGGATGTCCATCTCTCCTCAGGTGTTGGGACTTGAGTGCTGGCAATTTGAAGTGGATTATTCAGGTGCCCATCCTGGCAGCTATCGTGGTGAGTATGGGATGGGTGAGGGGCTGGGAGGCCTTTGGGTCCTTGGGAAGAGCTGATCCAGGATTTCCTACTCTAATCGCTCTGTTATCAAAATTCCTGCCCTATAATAGTCCCTACATGTCCACTTTGAGGGGTTCATGTTTGTCCTGCCTGGAATTTTGGCAGCTGAATATGGCAGAAGGGTTTGTGAGTGACTTCAAGGAGAGAAAAACCCCACATTTTCAGGTCTGAGACCCTAAAATCATCAATGAAACCAACATTCAAGGTGATATTTCCAACCCAGATGATGCTGGAAACTCTCAGGGATGAGAATACATTCTTACCAGGCATCTCCAGTGGGAAGAGATGGAATTTGGGGTCTGTGCCTGGACCAAAGCTTTTCCCAGTCACGTTTCTGGGTCATCCCATCATTTCTGAGCTGGTAAAAGCTTGGGAAGCCTGAGGTGGGAAGGGAAATGAAGCCATCCCAGCTTTGATTGGATCTTTATTCACTGAGGGTGGATTATTCTAACCCCCACCTAGGAGCCAGAGGGGAAAGGAAGGATCCAAATGACATTATCCCATCATCCCAGAGGAGCTCTCCAGAGCTGGAGAGGGTGTAATAAGATTTAATTATCTGCACCAGGTGAATTCAATTATGTCCTAATTAATGAATTCATTAATTACCCTCTTTCCCCCGCTCTCTTTATTTGGGGTTCTCCATTGCTCTGTCTCCTGGTGGAATCCTGTCAGAGCTCATGCACTCCCCCAGATCCCACCTCCCTTTCCACTCATCCAAAAGTGGAGCTGGTAGGAATCTCTCCATGGTCCAGAGGGTTTGGAATCAGGCTCTTCCCCCTGCCTCCTAAATCAGGAGGCCTTGGAAGATGCTCAGTGTGGGTGAGAAGAACACCAGACACACAAAGAGCAGGAAATTTTCTGAGGTGGGTGTGCTCATCTGTGCCATTAGGTGAGATTTTTGGGGTTTGGGGGGGGGCTGGATTTCATCCCTTTGGTGGAAATTCTCTACCTGGCTCCAGCAATTCCTTGGAAGAAACGAGACCACATCTTTGGAAATGAACAAGAGGCTGGAGAAGAAAGTCCAGATGGTTCAATTACATTAATTCCAGCGACTCCATCGCATTTCATTTAAAGGCCAATTAGCAGAGGAGAAAGAGCCCAATTGAGGCTCATCCTTGGAAAAATAAGGTTTCTCCAGGAGGCTGTGCCTGTGCCCTGGCAATTTGCAAATCCAGCTGTTTATTATGCAAAAATATTCCATGGGTTGTGTCTGTTTAATTTCTGTGGGTTCGTATTGTTCACTTGGCTGCTTCTGCCATTCCCATGTTGCTGGACTAAGTCCTGCATTTTCTGGATGAGATTTTGGAGGCTGAGGGGTTTAAAATCTCTCCACTTTCTGCTAATTTGGATGTGATTCCTTTGTCTGGATTTCTTTTCAAATTTAGCACATTTGGGGAAATCAGAGGAGTTTCCCTCCTGGGTGTCATAATGTTTGATATAATTAATTTTGCCGACAAATGCAGAACAAAATCCCACTTTGGAGGCTTTAAAGCTGGAAAAACACCTATAGAGGCATAAATTCGGCTTGCTTTTTTCTTTTCTGATGGTTTCCAAGGAATTAAATGCCCCCAGGCTCTGTCCTTCCCTGCCCGTCAGTCTGTCCATTCCTCTTTCATAATTCCTGTGCTGGTCAGGGAATTTCAGCCCAGTGGAACTCAGGGAATGGGGTTGCAGGGATGTAATATTCCCACCTCATGAAAACAGGGAAATGGATGTGGGAGAGAATTTTCACTCATGTCCCAGTGATGGAAAGGGTGTGGCACGACCTTCCCTGCTTTTTTTATGGAGAACAGTTCCAAACGAGCTCGCACCTCCTCAAAGGAGGAGGAGTCCAACCACAGCAGACAAAGCCATGGCAAACCAGGCCCTGCTGGCTCAGCAGCTCAGGGAATTCCTGGTTTTACCAGGGAGGATAAGTGACCATGGGAACGACTCTCCAATGGTTGTGGTGGAGAAATCTCTGTCATGGAAATGCTGGAACACGCTCTGGCTCCAGCCAAAATGAATCCTAGGAGGTCTCCTGGATAATCCAGCTTGAGGTTCACAATGGTCCCTCCCTAAAACTCTGAACCAGTGTGTGGTGTGGTAATTCGGTGTCTCGAAATGCTGAAGGCTCCAGAGGAATCCGTAGGCATTATCCAACAACGTGGATCTGCTCATTGAGGTTACGGGATGGTCCTGCCTGTACCTTCACCATGATCCCATGGAAGGGTTTGGCTGGGCCAGCAGCTGGGGGAATCCAGGGAAACCAGCTCTGAAGAGCCCTACAAAGATGGGAATCTCCCCAGTGCCAACCCATCTTTCCTCTCCATGAGCTGTTGCCAATAAATTTTCCTCAGTGCGTTCCTGTAGGACAAGACTGGAATCACGGAGTCACAAATGTTGGAAACGTTTCTCCCAGGTCAAGTCCAACCATTCCCCCAGCACCACCATGGTCACCACTAACCCTTGTCCCCAGGTGCCACATCCACATGGGATTCCACCACTTCCCAGGATGGAGATTCCACCTCTTCCTGGGATGGGGATTCCACCTCTTCCTGGGGCAGCCTGTTCCAAGGCACCACTGGAATTATCTTGAGCATCTGGCCACGAGTTGGGTTCATGGATGTGTCTCCCTGAAAGGCAGTAGATAATATTCCCTGACTGTCCTCGCCTGTTCCGTCCTAAACACTTCCCAGAGGAATCTTGGCAGTGGAAATATGGGAGAAATCCAAGAGTTTCATTGCCCTTCTTCATTCTTGAGCTGTCATCTCCAGTTAGCTCCACTCTGTGTCATCATGGTGCCTTGGGCTTGTTCCTCTTTCCTTTTGCACATGGAGATGTGGGAAGACATCCTACAAGTGCTTCTGGTATCCCGAGGGGATCTCAATCCCAGCTGGGCTCTAAAGACAAATAAAACCCCATTTTGGCCTCCTCCAGGTGCCTGCTGGGCTGGCTGGCTCAGATGTTTCCATGGGAGATGCCCACACCTTGTGAGCCATTCCATATTCTCCCTGAAGGTTAAAAACCCCGGGATCATTCCTGGAACACTCATCCCTTCCACAGGAGGAGCTTCCTCCCCAATCCCAGCCCCTGCCTCACCTGGGGGAAACACCAACCAAACAGCTCCGCCACTTTCATCAATTTTTTTAACAGCTCTCATTTGTTTGTTGTTTGTTTTCTTTCCCCTGCAGGTAAATTTTATTCTCTTTATCAATATTATCAGAGTCCTCGCAACCAAGCTCCGAGAGACGAATGCAGGGAGGTGTGACTCGAGACAACAGTACAGGTGAGTGTCACCTGCCCTGTCCCCTTTCTGGGATGGGACAGAGTCCTTGGCTGTGGAGAAAGCCCAGGGTGACGCTGGTGTCACCTAAAATAAGTCCAAAAGTTTGTTGTCTTCCAAGTGTGGTAATGCAGAATGAACCAGAGCAATTTAAAACTCTCCTAAACCTTTCAAATCCAGCCTGCTGGAGGTTAGGGAGGAATTCCAGCTCTTCAGCCAGTTTTTGAACCCAAAGTGCAAAAATAAAACATTGTTTGTGCTGTTGAAGGCCGTAAAACTTGTATCAGTTTATTTGCTTATTTTTATTTCCCTCCTGTGCTTTGTTAAGCTTGGCCTATTGGTTAAACCTGCCCTTGAGCGGGTGTTTTCAGTGCCTTGGCTGAACTGAAAAAAAGATTCCAATTTAGTTTCGTTTTTTGTTTGGTTTGCCTTTGTTCTGCCAGCTCGTCTCCCTTGATAATTCGGGTTATTTGTAGCATGGTCAAACATTGGACGGAAAAATCAGATTGCTGGGACACCACGGCTGCTTGAGAGCTCCCAGGGCTTCTCAGGATCTCCTGGACTGCCCAACAGGACACTCGGGAAGGGGGGAGAGCGGAACGGTTTGGGATGTAAACCATGAGCTCATCGCTCCCACCTCCCTCTCCAAACACACATTTGAGGCAGGAGGGGGATTTGGCAGGAAAACACCTCCCAGTTCTCCTCGCTGTCCCTGTCAGGGCTCTGATTTATCCATTTATTTACTTCTCCCCGGCCGAAGCTTTGCCATTAATTATGGTTTGGATGGGGCCTGCTCCTTTTAAAGTGTTAAATTCCCCAAAGGGCGGCTTGCAGGACAGAGGCGGTGCCGGCCCTTTCTGGGAGCCGTTCCTGCCCTTCCCCGTCCCGGCTGCGCTCGGGCACTTGCTGGAACTCTTGGCACGAGGTCTAATCCCTCGATTAATGGCACTTCCAGGCAAAGCTGATTCCCTCCGGAGCCAGCCCAGCCAAATTCTCAGGGTTGTGGAGTTGTGGTGCCTCCGTGGAGTCCCCAGCACCGATCCTGTGCTGAGGTGGAGCTGCTCCCTGGAAAAAGGAGCTTTTCCAAGGGATGCTGAAGCCCAAGGCACCTCCTAGGAGTGTCCACCTCTGCTCTGTCCTCCTCCCCTGGATTTCTGGAGTAATTCCACTCCTAACTCACCTCCCCCTGCTCCAGATCTGCTGAAATTGCAGGCAACCCCAACAAGGGAAGAGATGAGAATCCTGAGTCCGTGTATCAAAAGGCTGATTTATTGTTTTGTGATATATATTATATTAAAAGAAAATGATATATTAAAACTAAGCTAAAAGAATAGAAGAAAATATTTCATCGAAAGGGGAAAAGGGGAAAGGGGAAAGGGGAAACGGGGAGGAAAGGAAAGGAAAGGAAAGGAAAGGAAAGGAAAGGAAAGGAAAGGAAAGGAAAGGAAAGGAAAGGAAAGGAAAGGAAAGGAAAGGAAAGGGAAAAGGAAAAGGAAAAGGGAAAAGGAAGGAAAAGGAAAAGAAAGGAAAATCTTGTGACTGCTCACACCCTCGACACAGGTGGCTGTCATTGGTCATCAAGTAAAAGTAATTTCACATGCTGGGTAAACAATTCTCCAAATCACATTCCAAAGCAGCAAAACATGGAGAAACTGAAGCTTCTCAGGAGAAAAGATCCTAACAAAAGGATTTTTCATGAAATATGTCCATGACACAGATCTGCTCTTTGCACAGGAGCCACTGAGCCAGGGTGGATTTTCCTGCCTTGCCTCAACGGAGTGGTTGAGGTTGGAAAAGAGCTCTGGAAGTCAATTCTGCACCTCCTGCCCAAGCAGTGGCAGCCACTGTGGGTCGTGTAGGACCATGGGAAGATGGAAAACCATCCTTTAGGGATAAGGGGATTTGGTGGATTTCAGTTGGAGCCTGAGGGCTGGAATTGCAGCACAAATTCCTTTCCTCCCTTTCCGCTTTCCCCCCATGATCCTGACCCAAGTCTGGAGTTGGTCTGAGGATGGAAAAGCCACCTCAGTGCTGTCACCTCCAGCATCACACAGGGCCATGTCCAGGGTTGGACTGGTCCACGCTGGAGCATGAACCAACTGCCTGGAATTCCAGGTGCAATTCCACAGCACTGTGTAGACATCCCATATCCAAGGGGACAAGGAGAAAACCACAGGCAGCTCGTGCCCAGTGGCAAACCTGGCTGGGCTGGTGATGCTGAGGAGGTTTATCCATGCACTAATTCCCTTTTTCTTTCCCCTTTTTCTTTCCCCTTTTTCTCCCCATTCCCCCCCTTTTCCCCTTTTCTTTCCCCTTTTTCTTTCCCCTTTTTCTTTCCCCCTTTTCTTTCCCCTTTTTCTTTCCACTTTTTCTTTCCCCCTTTCCTTTCCCCCTTTCCTTTCTCCCTTTCCTTTCCCCCTTTCCTTTCCCCCCTTTCCTTTCATTTTTCCCTTTTTTCCCCTTCTTTCTCCCCCTTTTCCCCCCCTTTTCCTCCTTTTTTTCCCTTTCCTCTCCTTTTTTCCCCCTTTTTTTTCCTTTTCCTCTCCTTTTTTTTCCCCTTTTTTTTTCCCTGCAGGAAGCTGCTGAAATCTACCCTCGTCCTTATGCCTCTGTTTGGCGTTCACTATATTGTTTTCATGGCTATGCCATACACAGACGTGTCAGGGATTCTTTGGCAAGTTCAAATGCACTATGAAATGCTGTTCAACTCTTTCCAGGTACTGGAACTCTGGGGGAAAAATGGGAATTTCAGCGGGGAGAGGAGGGAAATGTGGGTGCAAGGCTGCGTTAGGAAACAGGGCTGGGTTTACAGTACGCTAGAATGAATTAATGAGGGGATTTGAAAATATTTGAGCCTCAAATCTGTTTTCTGCTTGCAAAACACAACAAGAAAATGGGAAATTTGTCCAGAAAAAAATGTTCTTCCCAATGCACCCCAGGATCGCTTTGGCCTCTTGTCCCCCAGGACAGTCTGCTGGTCCACCAGGAGCTCCATCCACAGGGAATTTTCTCTGTTTCCCTCTCCTGCCCCACTGAACAACCCCACATTTCTCACACACAGAAGGTTTTGAATGTCCCCAGTCTCAGAGAAGCCCGGGGGTGCTGGGCAGAAAAGAGACCCAAATTTCCCTGAATTCCCATTAATTTGCTGTTTCTTCCTCCTTCCAGGGATTTTTTGTTGCCATCATATACTGTTTTTGCAATGGAGAGGTGAGTCATGAACATCTTCATTCCCTCCCTTCTTGGGTTAATTCCACACCCAGGTGGATGCACATCAGCACATGCTCATTTTTCTACAACAAACATCTTTATTTTGCAGTCCATGGTCTCTCAGTCCACATAAACAATTCAAATCTTCATTTTTTTCTGGTGGAAAACCCCCAGGTCAGCATGGCACCAATAAATGAGCTACTGGAAGCAGCTAATGGAGAAAAAATGTGGAATTTTTAATTTCCTAGCACAAATGCTGCTTAGTGCTGCTTCGTTTCAAATTGGGAAGAAAACCAGATTGATAGAGTCACTGATTAACAAAAAAAAATCTGGATTTTTCTGGTGTCTTTTGTATTTTTTATCTATTTCCAGAATGATATACTTTATTTTCCTCATTTCCATTAATTCCCTCTATTGCTGCCAATTAAGAAAGTAGATGGTGAGTGGCTGCACCCCAGGGAAGAACTTCCACAGACTGAGATAAAATGAAATTGATGGATTTTAAAGGGAATTTATAACCTAAATTTATGTATTTTAAGGGGAATTTATAACTTGAATTTATGGATTTTAAGGGGAAATAAAACTAAAAAAAAAATCACTAATTCTTTTCTGCAGATAAAATAAGGATAAATCTAAGGGGAATTGATCTCATCCTAAATTTAGCAACTCGCTTTAGACCCAGTCTAAAATTCCCATTCTGGGGAAATTTCTCAGTATTCAGGTGCCTCTCAAGGTGGTTTTCCCACTGACACTTGATTTTTATGGGACATTGAGACAATTCCCTCCTGGATGTGCTGATCTCCGTCCCTCAGCCCTTGGGCAGAGCTATCCCACATTTTCAGCCAGATGTTTTCAGCCATTCCAGCTTCCCACTGTCCAATATTTCATTTGGAAAGGGCAGACTTAATGTGAATTCATTATTTATTTAATGTGAATTCATTATTTATTTAATGTGCATTTATTCCAATTTCATGGAATCACTGAATCTCCTGATTTGGAAGGGGCCCATAAAGACCCATGAAATTCCAAGTCCCCACAGAGTTTCTTACCCATTCTATTTATAGACATCACATTTTTCTGGCATTTTTCTTCTTCCAGTCATGTTTGGGTTTTTTTCCTCCTTTTTCCCCCTCAGGTCCAAGCAGAAATAAAGAAGTCATGGAGCAGGTGGACTTTAGCACTTGACTTTAAAAGGAAAGCCCGGAGTGGGAGCACAACCTACAGTTATGGACCAATGGTTTCCCACACCAGCATCACAAATGTAGCCACCAGAGGGGCGCTTGCCCTCCACCTCAACACGAGACTTATTCCAGGGACCCTCAACGGCCACAGGAATCTGCCAGGTTATGTGAAAAATGGCTCCATTTCAGAGAATTCCATGCCTTCCTCCGGCCCGGAGCAGTACAACAAGGATGAGGAATACCTGAACGGCTCCGGGCTCTACGATGGAGACAGACCCACGGTCCTGGTGGAAGAGGAGAGAGAGACAGTGATGTAAAGACAGGAGGAGGAAAGGAAACATTCAGCCAAAGGATGGAAAAAAAAAATGGTTCCTGGAGAGCATTTAGTGGGAAAAGACCATCAGGCCATGCAGTGGATTCCGAGGGTTTCCATGCAGCTCCTCTGTTCTGTGGAATGAGAATTAAGTTATTTGGGGAAACAAAAAAAAAAAAAAAAAACCAAAAAGTGAGCCACCAGCGTGGCCAGTGGGTGATGCCATCCGTGAATTCCGTGATCCACGTTCTCCTGGTGATAACACAGCTCTCCAGACCTGCTGGACACCGGAGACCAGGGCTGCAAAGCCCTGCGTGGTCCTTGGATCCCTCGGGGAGCGTGGGCGGCCGAGGAGGACGGGAGCGTCCCCCAGGAAAGCAGGAGGCGCACAGGGAGGGTGCAGGGCCATCGTCCTGGGAGGGGACAAGCCACCCTGGGGAGCAGTGGCTTGGGTTTGGTTTGTTCTCTGCCTGTGGATCTGCCTGGTGACACACACAGGGCTGGGAAAGGCCCCACCATCTGTCGGCCCCACCATCCGTTGTGTTGGGTACAACCATCCCCATGTTCTTCTTCCCTTGGGAATTCTCGCTCCTTGGAAAATGCTCCTCTGGGGTGGGGAGGGTTAACAGCTCATGGAGGCAGGCAGGGATTTTCCTCTCCTTTCCCCAAGTCCTGGGGACAAGGCAGGAACTGGTATAATTTTAGGGTTGGATGTGGGAACTGGTACAATGTTAGGGTTGGATGTGGTTATCAGAATGTGCGGCATTCCCGCTCATCCAGAGGGGCAGGTGGAGAGGGAACCACCAAGGGCACGGAATTTGCACGTCCCAGAGGGGTGTTTGTGGCTAAAATCAGCTCCCAGGGTGGATAACTCAGCCCTGCCTTTTTGTGGGTGCTCCTGGAAAGCAGCTTCCCTCCTTTCTAAAAACTCGGGATTGTTCTTCACTCTGCTCTCTGAATGTGCTGTTCGTGGAATTCTGGAATGGTTTGGGTTGGATGGAACCTTAAAGGTCACCTTGTTCCCCCCCTGCCATGGCAGGGACACTTCCCACTGTCCCAGGTTGCTCCAAGCCCTGCCCAGCCGGGCCTTGGACTCTTCCAGGGATGTGGAATCTGTGGATGTGGATCCACAGTTTCTCTGGACAATTAATCCAAACCCTAATGGGGAAAAAGACTCCACCAGCTGCTCTTCTGAGGGCTAATTAAGGATTAATTTCCCAGACTCTGAAGGAAGTCAGGAAGAGCAGGTGGGATCCTGACTTTGTGTACCAAACCTTTATCAACCTCTCACATTAGGGCCTGACCAAAACCTGGTGGAGTCCACAGAAAAGTCTCCTCCCTCCGACATGTCCAAGGTTTGAGTTCAGACCTGGTGGGGGATGTGGTGGCTGTGAGGTTCTGACAGGAGCTGGAGCTCCTCTCCATCTTCACAGAATCCCAGAATCCCTAAGGCTGGAAAAGCCCTCCAAGGTTTTTATGTCAAATCCAATTTTATTTTATGTCAAATCCAAGCTGTGCCCGATCCCCATCAGAGCGCCAAGTGCCACATCCAGGAATTCCTTGGACACCTGCAGGGATGGGGGCTCCAAACCTCCCTGGGCAGCTCCTTCTGAGGCCTGAGCACCCTTTCCATGGGGAAATTCCTGCTGGTGTCCACCCTGAGCCTGCCCTGGCCCAGCCTGAGGCCGTTCCCTCTTGTCCTGAACAGAAATCTTTGACAGCCAATATTTATTCATGATGTTCTTTTCTTGTTTCACCTCATCAAAAGAAGTCAGACCTCATCATAATCATTTCCCACCAAATAAGAGTTATCAAAATAACAACTTTTCAAAAATCAAATAATTTTCCTGCTCTCTTCTTCTACCCCTCCTGATTTCCTGGCTCAAAGATATGTCTAAGTTATCATTTTACTGCTGGAACAAAGCAAAAATACCAAAAAACCCCAAGCAGTGACTCACTCTTTGCTTGTGTTTATTACTCAAGATTGAGAACATTTGACAATCCCTCAGAAATTCAAGGAATCAGCAAAAGCCATAAATTTATTTATAAACAAACATAACCCCCCCTCCTAAAATGCAGCTCTCACTGAAATGAATTCAACACTGGATTATTTAGGATTAACATAAATCAAACCTCTTTTTAAATGCAGATGAAAATTACAGGCACCAGGGCTGTGCAGGGGGAAGAAATATTTTTCAAAATGCTTTGAATTGCAAATCATAGATAGATTTTCCTTTCCTGGATGTTTCTGTGCGTGAGCAGCATCCGTGTAAAAACTGGGATAATGCTGACACCGAAACAGAGGGAAAACTGCCACTAAGGCCCAGCAGGATCTGTTTGTCACAGTGTGCTCCCGTCATTCCTGGGCTGATCCCAAACTCCTGATTGAGTGTATGGATCAGAATCTGTTATCTGGAGATCCAGGGTCATCCCTCCTGGATTTTAGTGAGGAAGAACCAGAGCTGGGATGTCTGGAAAGAGAGAAGAAGCCCTAATTTTGGGTTGGGATTTGCTATGGGAGGACAAATGGAATGATCCTGTTGGAGCTTAGCCAGAGCCTTTGGATCCAGAGCAGGCTCCAGGAACATTTCCCAAGGAGTTTGTCCCCACCCAAAGGTCTGAGTCCCCCTGGGATGACAGTTCCTCCCCTGTGGGATTTTCCTGTGGAAACACAGCCCAAAAGGCCACGGGAAACAGAAACCTTGGAGGGGAGGATTCATTGGTTCAGGATTCACCCACTGCCCTCCAGAAATCCTGCAGGAACGACAGGGCTTGTGCCCATCCCAGCTCAGATCCAACAGGGGACTGTGGAGCAGAGAGAGCAGACTGGACCTGGGGTGTTATTGTATTTGTGGGGTGCCCCGTGGCAGGGAGGAATGATGGATCTGACTCCATATTCTCAGAAGGCTAATTTATTATTTTATGGTGTTATATTATATTAAAGAATGCTATACTAAACTGTACTAAAGAATAGAGAAAGGATACAGACAGAAGGCTAAAAAGATAATAATGAAAACTCCTGACTCTTTCCAGAGCCCGACACAGCTTTGCCCTGATTGGCCAATGAGTCAAAACATGAAACCAATGAAACAATCACCTGTTGGTAAACAATGTCCAAACACATTCCAAAGCAGCAAAACACAGGAGAAGCAAATGAGATAATTATTGTTTCCCTTTTTCTCTGAGGCTTCTCAGCTTCCCAGGAGAAAAATCCTGGGCAAAGAGATTTTCCCTGAAAATATGAATTTGACAGGGTGTAGCAAACATGGCATGGAATCATTGTCATGGAATCATTGTCATGGAATCGTTGTCATGGATTCCTTTGTCATGGATCCGTTGTCACGGAATCATTGTCATGGAATCATTGTCATGGAATTGTTGTCATGGAATCATCCCAGAATGAGCTGGGTTGAAAAGGACCTTAAAGCCCATCTCATTCCATGGGCAGGAAGATCTTCCACTATCCCCGGTTGCTCCAAGCCCTGTCCAACCTGGAAAACAGGGGAAGAAACTTTCCCAAGTTCACTTCAAGGAGGAGGAAAAGATCCAAAAGAGCTGTTCCCTGGTCTTCCTTGGTTTTCCCTCCTCCTTTGTGTCAGATCTGTGCCCATGTTTCTCTCATCCTAGAAAACATCTGGCAATACTCCATGGAGTATTTCCATGGAGCCTCTCACTTCCCCCAGCCAAGCTGTGCATTGCAGTGTCCCAACTGGAATCTCCCTGGAATCTTTTGGATCATCATCCTCTTCTCCAGAGCCACATGCTGGGCTTGGACAGGGAATCTCACCCCTGGCAGGTTCCTCTATTGTTCCTCTTCTATTCCCATCCATAGCAGCAGAGTTCTCCTCAGGATTCCTTGCTCCACGATCCCGCTCTTTTCTGGGATTTGACAGCTGTTTAATCTTCCTTTTATTTCTTTGGGATGGCTTTTGGCAGCAGTTTCACCATTCCTGCTTCTCCTGGATAAGGGCAGACAATTGTTTTTCTGCCTCCTCCATTCCCCTTGGTCTGGGTTCAGATGAGATCATGTCTTGTCCTACCCCTCATCATTCCTCAGCTCTGCTCCTTGTCTTGTTCTGGAGCCAAAAAAGTTCACAAAGATCTCCCAAAATCGAATTTTTTCAGCCAGGGATTGGCTTTGTTTATCTGTTTATGGGCAATCAGCTGGAGGTCAGGGAACATCCACAGCGCTGGGAAGAATTTTCCACTTAATAAACCATGAAAATCCACAGAGAGGGAAGATCTCCAAAGTTTTTATTCCTCTTGGTTGTCTTGACAAACTCGGTGGCCGAAAGGGTTTTTAATTTCACATTCAGATGTTTCAAAAAGTTAAGAAACCTCATTTATAGGTTGGGTCCTTTTTCTCACGTGTCCTCCTTGGTGATTCCATGTTCTCCTTGAGGTTTGGAATCACCAAGTGCTTCCAGCTCCTCCTTCATGTTCCCAAGTCTTCCTCAGTGTTTCCATATCTTCCTTGATGTTTCCAGGTCCTCCTTGGTGATTACACATCCTCCTTGGTGGTTCCAGGTCCTCCTTGGTGTTCCAGGTCCTCCTTGGTATTTTCATGTTCTCCTCAGTGTTCCCAGGTCCTCCTTGGTAATTCCTGGTCCTCCTTGATGTTTTCATGTCCTCCTTGGTGATTCCATGTCTCCTTGATGTTTTCATATCCTCCTTGGTGTTCCCAGGTCCTCCTTGGTGTTCCCAAGACCTTCTTGGTGTTTCCAAGTCCTCCTTGGTGTTTCCAAGTCCTCCTTGATGTTTCCATGTCCTTCTTGATGTTTCCATGTCCTCCTTGGTGTTCCCAGGTCCTCCTTGGTGTTCCCAGGTCCTCCTTGGTGTTCCCAGTTCCTCCTTGGCCATTTAAAGCTCCGAGACACCAAACAAACTTTGCTGAGACACCAATCCTTCAGCTGTGCTTCCGTTGGTGATTAACTCCAAACTAATTTGCTGTCAAGGCTTTTAACGGCGCTTGATGAATCTCCTAATCCTGGTTTTCCTTCCCTCAGTGCTGACAGGAGTCCTCACTGGCTGCTTTTTGCTCTGTAGGAGGTTTGGGACGGTTTGGAGCTGGGATTTTCTACTGGGAGTCTTTTTCCCACACTTCAATTCTTTTTATTCCAAGCTGTCCCTCCAAAACAACCCCAAAATCTTATTTAAATAACTTAATTCAGCATTTAATGTCTTCTTTTAACTGGGTGCAGATTTGGCTGGAGGAAAGGGTTTATGGTTCAAAGCCAATTCAGCTGGCAGTTCCCAAACCAATCCAGAGCTTTGGGATGTGAATGGGATTTCCTTGGATCACCTTGGATCACTCACTGTACTCATCACACCGAGGGTAGAGTTCATGTATCCTGAGGTGGGAGATGACTCCCAAATAGTCCCAAATCTTGGTGGATTTATGGGAAAAGGGCACAGAGAGCAGGGAAAACACTCATTGTGTTTGTGCCCCACTCCAGGAGGATTTCAAACAACAAAATAGAAATCTTAAGATATTTTTGTTTATTTTCTGGGGTCCTGCTGAGAGCTCTGCTGGGCTCTGGACAGTGTCTGGAATTCTGGCTTCTCCCAGTTCTCTGTGCTGGATGAAACCTCCCCAGTGGGTGGGCAGAGATGTTCTGAGCTGGACTCCAGGGCAGGACAGCTGGAAGCAGCTCCAAGGTGGATTTGAGATTCCTTGGCATGAGGCAGGAGCTGCTCATCTGAAGGGAATTGGGGTAACTCAGAGCAGAAAAAGGCAGAACAGCTCTGGAGCTAAAGCACAGCTCAGGACTCGTGTCCAATTTGCAGAATGGATTTCAAATCCAGCTTCCAACTGCAGCTCCAGAAATGCTCTGCTGAGAATTACAGACCAGGATTAGTGTTGGGATTAAATCCAAGGGCACCCAGTCATCAGCTGGACATAAAACAATCCCATTTATCTGTTCCTTTCCTTTCCTTTCCTTTCCTTTCCTTTCCTTTCCTTTCCTTTCCTTTCCTTTCCTTTCCTTCCCTTCCCTTCCCTTCCCTTCCCTTCCCTTCCCTTCCCTTCCCTTCCCTGTTAACTCAGATCCTCCAAGTTTTCCTACTGTTTTTCCAGTAGCCCCAGAGCCCTCAAAGTTCCCAATAATATCCACATTTTGCCAGGATTTGGGAGTCAAGTGGAGGAAAGATGATCCTGGGGAAGCATTAAAATAAACATTAACTCAGGTTCTGTGGAATCCTTCGCACAGAGCAGGGAAAGGTTTTCATCCCATTTCCCCCTCCAAGTGAATTCCTGTTTTCCTCAAGGATCTCAGTGTTCCAGAGTTCCCAGAAATATTTCCAGCATGCCCAGGGATTTGGGATGAGAGTTGATCCAATATTGAATATTCTTATTTAATTTGATTTTCACCTTCTCATCTTCTCACATCCCAAAATCTGCCCCCACAGAGGCATTTCCAGGGCTGGAAATCAGCTGAGGGATTGGCAAGGCCAGGAATGAATGGAAATTTCTGGAAAACTCACCCAGTTAATCAGCAGTAACTCCAATAAATCTGAGTTCTTTCCATGCAGAAAGATCTGACGGGGTAAATTAGTGCCTAATTAGGATTTTTCCTAATTGGAGGAATATTAAGAGAGCAAAAGGGGGAAGGTGGGGTGTGACAAAGTCAGTACAACTTCCTCTTCCTCTTCATCCTCACTGCCACTTTTCCTTCTATTTTTTTACTGGAAAAAGAGGTAAATTAGAACAAACCCAGCTTGAGAACATGGAATTTTGACCCATTTCTCCTGGGTCCCACAGAGAAACTTCTCCCTTCCACTGGAGCAATGGTTTTCCTGGCACATTAACTAAGGAATTCAATGGAATTTAATTATTTCCTCAGACCGGGGGTTAATGATTCTGGGGGCTAATGGTGGGGTGTGCAAAACCAGAGGTGCTGGCACAGTTTGGGATGAAATCCTGATCCCAGGAAAATCAGCACCAAGGTGCCTGTTGATTTCCATGGAGTGGCCTTCACCCATAAGTTCTGAAGAGGAAAAGGAGAATTATTCAAATAAATTCCCTGTTCCCAAAACCTTGATTGGCACTGGGATTTCAGGGTGTCTTTATCCTGTAGATCCAGAATCCAGAAGGATCCTTGACATCCAGAGGCAGGAGAAGGTCTGAGGGGAAACTTCCTCTCCTAAAATTCTTCATTTTCTCTTGATATCAGCTTCCCCATGTGGAGATTCAGGATGTGGGAGACACTTGGCTGGAAATATCTGGAATTAAAATGTTTGGGATGGAGGGATCAGCATGTGCCTGGTTTCCAAAATGCCCAGGGTTGCATCCTCTGAAATAGGGACACAAAATCCTCTGGAAAGGCAGCTAAAGCCCAGCTTAACTGAAGGTGGCCCAAGCAGGCTCAGGTGCCTGAAGAGGAGACAAAATCATGAGAAGCAGCATCAGTTTAAAACAGAGCTTTATGAGACTGGAGCCAGCCTAAAGATAGAGCTGAGCTTTTCTTGCCAGGCCAATCTTTTACCTCATCCTCTATCTAAACAAATCCTTCTTCCTTTGAGAGCTGCAGGAAAGGAGCAAACAGAGAATCCCAGGATGGGTTTAGGTAGAAAAGGAGCTTGAAAACCACCCAATTCCAGTTCTATGGAACTATCCCAGGTTCTCCAAGCCCTGTCCCACGTGGCCTTAGAAGGACAAGAAGCCATCTGTTGTTAAAGGTGGGATCTTTGCAAGGCCAGGTTGGATGAGGTGGAGCTGGTGGGACAGGAGGGGTGGGAGAAGAGGAAGGACAGGCACAGCCGAGCACCAAACCCATCCCACATTCCAAATCCTTGATGGAGCTCTTCCAATCAGGATCCATGAGGAGACAAACCTGCTGCTGAAGCCCTTTGCAGCTTCAGCGTGACCCAGCCCTGGTGGTCAGCACAAATCACAGGGTCTGGGCTTTGGGAAATGGGTTTTTTCCGGGATATTGCCTCCTTTTTCCACTCGGAGCAGGAGGGAGAGGAGCAGGGGGGTGTTTGTCCCTCTGCAACACTGAAGTGGGTTTCAAGACCTTGTTCCCCTCCAGAAGAGGGACAAACCCCAAAAAAACTACAGGATAAATGTGTGATTATTCCAGGGGCTTTGCCATGTGTGTGTGTCCAGGCAGGAATTTGGTTTACATTCCTCCACTTCTGCTTTCTGCATGGACCAAAGTAACGAGCGGGAAAAGGCAAACCACAGGTGTATGTAAAAGGGAATTCCAATAAAAAAGAAACCTTTATTGATTCTCATGGAATTTTTCTGCTGTGTCTTTTCCTGTCTCTTGGACTCAGAACCTCAAAAATCCTGTTGGGAAGGCTTGGATGGGTGTGGGTTAATTATTCCTCTGGGCTCATGAGGAAGGAGCTCCATGGAATCCTCCAGTTCATTAAGGACACAGAAAAATAGGAATGAGTTTCTCTGGGAATCCTTCAGGAAAATCTCACACTGGGTGGCTTCAAAACCACCTCATGCTTGTGATTTTCAGGACCACTGGGAACAACCCTGGTCAGCTCCCATCTATGCTTCCAGGAGTTCTGGAGATGTAATTCCACCGCTGACATCCTTATTCCCAGGCCTGGTTTGGCTCCTTCAGTCAGAGAATCCCAGAAGGGTTTGAGTTGGAAGGGATGATCCAGTGCCACCCCCTGCCATGGACAGGGACACCTTCCACTATCCCAGGCTGCTCCCAGCCCTGTCCAACCTGGATATAGAAGGGCCCCAGTCTCACTGAAATAAAATTCACCACCAAACCGGGCCTGGTGAAGTTTTGGATTCCGGAACCACTTTGTTTTGGGATGACAGATCCAGGAGGGAAGGGCTGCAGGAGCAGTGAATTCCAGGGAGGGTTTGATGGCACTGAGCAGCCAAAACCGTGGGAATGGCATTCCATGAAGCACTGCCTCAGTTTCCCTGGGATTGTATTTCACATTTACAGGAGGAGCAGCTTCTGCTTGGTCCCTGTTCCAGCCTCCTCCCCGTGTGGGGCAGAGCTCCAGGGGATCCACGAGGTGCCCCCAATCCCAGAGGATATCCAGGAGCTTCCTTCAAAATGCAGGGCTCTGTGCTGTGGGACACTTGGCCAGTTCAGCTTTTCCCACTGTTTTCTGTTTATTCCTCCATTTCTCCTGAATTCTCCATCTGGGATTTAGGGCCACGCTCAGGGAGATGGTGTGCAGCATTTTATCCAGGGAAACTTAAAGAAAATTATGTGGGAAAGGCTCAATCTTAACATGAGGTGAAGGAAAGGCTCAGATTTACTGAACTGAGCCTTCCAAGAAATTGTTTTCCCCAGGGTTGGTTCATGGAAATGGGTCCGGAGTGATCCCGCTGTGATCCAATACAGCCAGGACTGGGAGAAGGGTTTTTAACTAAATAAGGGAAGATTCAGACTGGATAAAAGGGTTTTTAACTAAATAAGGGAAGATTCAGGCTGGATAAAAGGTGTTTTAACTAAATAAGGGAAGATTCAGACTGGATAAAAGGGTTTTTAACTAAATAAAGGAAGATTCAGACTGGATAAAAGGTGTTTTAACTAAATAAGGGAAGATTCAGACTGGATAAAAGGAAGATAATTTTAAGATGAAGGTGAGATAGGGCTGGGATGGAATTCCCAGAGAAGCTGTGGCTGCCCATGGATCTCAGGTAGTGTCCAAGGCCAGGTTGGACATAAACCATGGATAATTTTTCCCCTGAGAAACAGGAATTTCAGCTTGAAACAAGGGTTTCAAACAGATTTTCAACAGCTCCAAATCTCTGCAGCTCTCTCTCGAAGAACAAAACCTTTGGAAAACATTTTCCATCTCTCTTGGCTCCAGGGAACGCCACAAGGATTAACAAGTAATATCAGCTCTGCTGAAGGGCCTTCATCTGCTCCTGGAAAAGAGGGAACATCCAGGCAGCCAAACTTGGAGCAAGAAAACGAAATTCAATCCAAGCAAAGTCTGTTTGGAATCAACAGCCCTTGGAGAGGGGAAGGGTCGAGGTGTGCCAGAGTGCTGACAAACAGCTGGGCTCCACATGCAGCACTGCTCAGGCTTCCTGCAGGAATCCTGCTGGATGCAGGGATGGTGAATGGCTTCCCTGGAGCAGCAGGTGGATCACACAGCACAAAGCACAAAGTTCTGAGCTGGTTTGTGTGGGAGGGGTGAGGGGCTTCAGCCAGGGGTAAATTGAGGCCATGGATGCAGCCAACCAGGCCATTCCATGAGTCCATCCAGAGTCTATCCCTAAATTCCAGCATCCAAACAGCCCGTCCAATATTCCTTGGATGTATTTGATCCTGTTTGGGAGATGGCAAAGCAGCGAAATCACTGTGGTAAAGGAGGAACCTGAAATTTTTATTTTGAAAGGCTCTGTTTGACCTGGAGCTCTCTTTTGAAAAGCTGCTCATTCCCTGTGACTTTGGGGAGGATATGAGACGGATGGAGAACCTTTCCCATGAGGAAAGGCTGGGAGAATTGGGAATGTTCAGCCTGGAGAGGAGAAGCTTTGGAGTGACCTCATTGTGCCCTTTCAGGACCTGAAGGAGCCATCAGAAAGATGGAGAGATAAAATTTCCAAGGGATGGAAGGATAGGACACAGGGAATGGCTTCAAACTGGAAGGGGGTAGCTTTAGATGGGATCTTGGGAAGGAATCCTTCCCTGGGAACGTGGGGAGGCCCTGGCACAGGTTCCCCGAGAAGCTGCAGCTGCCCCTTGAGGACTGGAGATTTCATTTGGATTTTGAAGGAAATCCACCCTCCTTGGGAACAACCACAGGACTCCAGAAGCAGAATCCTGAATTTTCCAAAATTCTCATGGAAAAGCTGCAGTAAGTTCAGAGGAATCAGCAAGGCCTGAAGGGCAGCAAGAGTTATTTGAGGGAGTGACTGGCAAGGAAAAGCCGAAGGGAAAGAAGACACGAGACCAATCCCGAGGGATCCATCCCATCCAAAACAATTCTTGTTGTTTGTTATTGTGCACATTCCCTTTGTCAGCTCCTATCTGCCAGCAGGATCCAAAGCAAAAACAACTTTGGTGCATTCTGAATCATTTTCCTTGACAAAAACAGCTGAGGGATGTGGGGAACAGAGTCTTGAGTTTCAGGCAAAAAAATTCCAATGTTAAAGAGCTGGAATGCTGCCAAGGGAATGCTGAAAATCCCTCTTCCCCCCAGTCCCATTGTTTATCCCAACAATGTTTGGAGGTTTTGACTTCTCTTGGGTTTGTCTCTTCCCTGCCTTGTCCGTTCATTCTCCCTCCCCAACACTTTCCTGACCTTGGTGTGGGATTGGAGTAAAGAAACTTCCATAAATCTCCATGTGCATCCAAGATCTTGAGAAATGGGAGTCCTGGGGAGGGTCCCAAAACACGAGGGGGTTTTATGAGATGGGAAAATTGCAAAAAAGGATTGGTTCAGAGAAAAGGACTTGGGATTTTTGCAGTCAGAACTGGAATGTGCTGAAAATCCAGGATGGTTTCCAATAAAGGTTTGTTTCCAATAATTTCATGGTGTGCTATAAAACTCAGGATATAATAATAATAATAATAATAATAATAATAATAATAATAGTGTTATTATTATTCCTCATTTAAGTTTGACATCAAGGTCTCCATGCCTCTAAATGACTGAAATTCTGGGAATGTCAGCTCTGGAATTGACTCCCAGATTTTAATCAGACTGGATTCTCTTATTGTCCCCAAACTCAAGGCAATGGAGACATGGGGGGACATTGAAGGACAGTGATGTCACTGAGGTGAAATTTGGGGATTAAATGATCCCATTTCTTTTAAATCCCACAAATTCACAAGAGCCTGTTTGGAGAATTTCATTACAGAGACAAAACTGGTTTTTATTCTCTGCCCAGACAATTCTTTTACAACAGGTAATAAACGACCTTATTTTTATCTTTTGATTGGATTATCCTCTGGATCAAATCCAATTCCAAGGGCAGCTCCCGTCTCCAAACATCTCTGATTAATTTATGCTGTCTGAAATTATTCATTTCCTCAATAAAGTCCTTTTCCCTAGTAAATTCCATATATTTAATACATCTCCAGCTTGATTGACCCTGTCCAGGGCAGGAGAAGACTTCCATCCCCCAGAATCAGGAGATCCCATGGAATCTCTCTCTGCACCAAAGTGAGGAGGTTTTGTCCTCATTCTCAGGGCTTTGGACACCCAAAATATTCCAGCCAGCTCCAAACATTTCCCTTTGTGCTTTTCCCTGTCCTTGCCATGTTTATATCCAGCCCAATCCACAGGGGAGATTCCCAAGAACCCAGAAGATATTAAAGGCCTAAATCCATATAAAATCCTATAGAAACTCATGCTTTGCATCCCTGAATTTTCCTTGGAAAATGTTACTGATGGCACTTTCCAAATTCCCATTCTCTTCATCACACTAACTTCCCAAGGTATTTATGGGAGCACCAACTGCTCTCATGGGAATATCCACCTGGATGCCTTCAAAAGGTGAATTAAACCCAATCCATGTTTATTTTGTTCTCTTCCCAGGCAGGAATTGAACCCTGGAAAACTCCCTTCAATTAGAGGGAATTAAAGGTTAAAGATCCTTTCTTCCCTGAAAATCTGCGAGATTCCTGGTGCCACCACCAAAGGAAGAGTCCCACATGAGAGACCAGGAGTGAACCTGGCCACAGCAGAAGGGTGGGAATCACCACATCTCCAGAATGGGAAAGACATGGATCTGTTGGAGAAGGTCCAGAGGAGGTCCAGGATTTCTCCAAGGGTGGAAGATGCTCTAGAGCCAGGCTGGGAGAGCTGGGAATGTTCCCCTGGAGAGGAGAAGCTCCAGGGAGAGCTCAGAGCCCCTGGCAGGGCCTGAAGGGGCTCCAGGAGAGCTGGAGAGGGACTGGGGACAAGGATGGAGGGACAGGACACAGGGAATGGCTCCCAGTGCCAGAGGGCAGGGATGGATGGGAGATTGGGAATTGGGAATTCCTGGCTGGGATGGAATTCCCAGAGCAGCTGTGGCTGCCCCTGGATCCCTGGCAGTGCCCAAGGCCAGGCTGGAGCACTCTGGGACAGTGGAAGGCGTCCCTGCTCATTGAATGATCCTTAGAAACCCTTCCAACTCAAATTACTCTGGGATGTTGAGATATTCCCTTCGTATTCTAGATGTTGCAATATTCAGAGCGGGACCACTCTTTTAATCCAAAATTTCTGATTTTCATGGCAAAACTCTCCACAACCAGCCCATGGAAAAGCAGAGCAGGTTCAGCACTCCTGCAGGAAGCTCATCAACATCCCAGCTGATCCCAGCCAGGAATAACACTCTGATTTGTCCCAAAAGAGGGAAAATTCTAGTTCCCATTCCATTCTAAAATATTTCCCGGCCAAAACAAAGAGAAGGAATTCCAGGGCTCTGCGCAGTTGGGGAGCTGTCAAAAAATGAAAAAGAAAAATATTCCAAGCCAATTAAAAGCCAATTAATGGTAATTTGCTCGTATCACTAAGCAAACCCTGCTGAGCTCTGGGGATAATATTCCAAGAGGAGCCAGGGAGGGGGGATGTGAAAAGATTCCCTTTCCTTTGTCTGAAGCTCCTGAATTTTTCATTACTCTGCAGGAGGAGAGATCCCAGGGATGTGTCCCTGACTTCACCTTGCCTGACACCATTCCTTCAGTGGGAAGCAAAGGAAAAGGGGATGTTTCTCCAGGGTGGTCTGTATCCCACTGGGATGAATCCTGGGATTCGTCCTGAGATTGAATTTTCCCTTCAGACAGATCCAGGAAGGAGGAAGTTCTGCCTTCCCTAGAGCCAGAGGGTCCCAGGTATATCATCCCTCTTCATCCTCTCTATGAGTGCGTCATATCCATATCCCTGGACTGATATGCCTGGATTGATATCCATTGATTGATATCCATGAATCAATATCCCTGGATTGATATGCATGGATTGATATCCATGGATTGATATGTATGGATTGATATCTATGGATTGATACCCATGGATTCATATCCCTAGATTGATATCCCTGGATTGATATCCATGGATTGATATCCCAGCTCCAGGCTGAGCTCTCCCACCTCAGCCCATCTATTTTCCCCACAGCTGGTTCTTCCCAGCAGGAAAATATTGGTTTTCAGTGGAATAATTGTCCTTTTTTTTGTTTTGTTTTCCCTGTCTTGAGGCTCCAGGCAGAATCAGGATTCTCCATGTTCTCCCCACGAGCTGTGAAACCAGGGAAAAAAGACACCCCTGTTCCCAGGAATGCTGAGCTCCTGCAGCATCAGTGAAAATCCAAGTATTTTAATTAGGAATGGGATAATTAATAACCACCAGTTTTTCTGCTGACAATCCTTTACTCCAACAACTCCTGCAAATCCATGATTTTCCACTCCTAAATTTGTCTTTCTGGGGCCCCTTCCATGGTGACAAATTCCATGACGCCCCCCCAGGCACGTTCCCTGATTTAATCAGGAGATTAACTAGACTCAGCCCTTGGCCTGGGCCCAAGTTTAATCCCCCTCAGCCCTTGGTGTGCTGCTTCCCTGACAGTTCCTTCTGGAGATGCTGCCAGAGGCTGGAGGAGCAGCAGCTCTTCCTAAAAACATTTGTTCCACCCCCGGCATGGAGCGCCCAGCGGGAATCTCGGGATGTAAGACCAGCAGCCAGCTCTGGATGCTCCCTCTCCATGGAAAAACAGCATCCAGACAAAAGGGAATGGCTCCCAAGGAAGAGCAGGGCTCTAATGCACTCACCGAGTAATTAGTGACAAAGCCATGCCCCGAGCTGGGAATTCTCCCTGGAATAACGAGGAGAGCGGAGTTGGGGCCTTTTTGTGGGTCTTCACTGCTCCCTCTCCATGTGGCCTTTGGGACCTGCCCAGAGCTCCCCACAGGAAAGAAACCACATCCAGGAAAATATCTCCCACTTCTTCATGCAGATCCCAAAAAGCCCAACCTCCAGGACAGGGGAAAAGAGCACTGTAGGAGCATCAGGGGTAGAATGGTGGGGACGGATGGAGACGAGAGATCTCTGAAGCCAGATCAGGAATTTGGGGATTATTGCAAAGGGCCTGGGTGCAGGGCCCTGCTGGGATTTGGGGTTTATTGCAAAGGGCCTGGGTGCAGGGCCCTGCTGGGATTTGGGGTTTATTGCAAAGGGCCTGGGTGCAGGGCCCTGCTGGGATTTGGGGTTTATTGCAAAGGGCCTGGGTGCAGGGCCCTGCTGGGATTTGGGGTTTATTGCAAAGGGCCTGGGTGCAGGGCCCTGCTGGGATTTGGGGTTTATTGCAAAGGGCCTGGGTGCAGGGCCCTGCTGGGATTTGGGGTTTATTGCACAGGGCCTGGGTGCAGGGCCCTGCTGGGAGCTGCAGCCACAGCTCAGAGCAGGCCCGAGAGAAGAGAGGGGTAAAGAGGATGAGAGGGTAAGAGAGCTAAGAGGCAAGAACTAAGAGAGCAAAGTTCCTGTTACAATACCATAAATCATCTTCTGTGTTGAATATTCTAATTCTCACTAACCAATCTAGTACAAGATGCAAATCCTATAGCATTTCCATACAGCCTATAAGAATCACTACATTACTGTCCTGTGTTACATTTTAAACCCTATAAACTCCTCTTTGGGCCCCTTCTGCCAAGCTAGTGGGGTCTGCTTTCCCTGTTCCCTCTCTGCCCCTTGGAGCTGTCTGCAAGCAGAGGGTGTTGTTCCATCAAAAGGGGATCACCTTCAGCTGGCCACACCATTGTTTTCCAGTTGTTCAGTAACTGAGGGATCTCAAAGCTTTCATTTCAATCTCGCTTATGGTTTCTATATTCTCAAAATCTTTTGCCAGGCAATCATATTTATAAGACTTTCCTGTTTAATCTTCCCCAACATGGGAGAAAGAGGGAATTGTGAGGGTCCCTTTGGAATTTCACCTCCAGAGTCATCACCTCCCTCAGTTTTCCATTTTTTTCCTTTGCAAATCTCACACAGATTAATTTCCTCCCTTTGAATGATGCTCTAAGCATCCCTCTGGGCTGATGGTCTCAATTTGGGAAGCAGAGTGTTGCTAATTCAGGGAGAACAATTCCTCTCCCTTAAACCCCCTCTGGAGTAATCATTCCTGGGGATTGCCATTTCCCATGGAACACTAAAATAACACATTTAGGTGAAGAGATCTTGTGACACACTTGTAACACCTCTCCAGAGAATAATTCAGGGTGGAAATCAGAGAATCTTAGAATTTTTCTGTTAGGAAGGACCCCAAAGCCCATTCCATGAGCAGAGACACCTCCCACTGTCCCAGGTTGCTCCAAGTGTCCAACCTGGCCTTGGGCACTGCCAGGGATCCATGGGCAGCCACGGCTGCTCTGGGAATTCCATCCCAGGGCCTGAAACCGTTCTGGGATGATTCCATGATCCAAGCAGGGCCAGCCAGTCAGGTCCCAGCTGTTCCCTCAGCCCTGCCATTCATGGAATTTCATCCCGTGTCCCTTTTTAGGGAGCCAGCCATGGATCACTGCTCTGGATCCACAGTTTGTGTTGTGAGGGTCAGGTCAGCCAGGGTCAGGAATCTTTATTTCTGGGAAAGTGGAAAAAGTGTTCTCTCCTGCTTTTTTTCCCATTTCTCTGCCTGACTGGATTTGCCAGATCCCTTTCCAGGGCCCCTCACCAAAGCCAGGCCCACTTAAGCTCAGCTCTAATTTAAGCAGGGAAGATCTTTCCAGCTCCTTCCAGCCTGGATCCCAGCACACTCCAGTCCTCCCTCCTGGCTCACTTCTCATTCCCTTTCCCTCCCTTTCCCTGTGTTCTCCACAGAAAGGATGGAACATCAGCTCCTCCCCTGTTTACAGCTCCAGTGACTCCACTCCATGCTTCTCCCTGGCAAAACTGACACCATTCCATGAAAAATAAAAAAATAAAAATAAACAAACCCTCAGCCCAGCGCGTTCTTCTGAACAGGACAAAAAGTCCAAACCCTGTCCTTGGAGGCAGAGGAGCACAAACACACAGCAGAGGAGGTCAGCGCTGATGCTGGAATTCCCCCTCCTGCTCCTGAAGAGCAGCATTGTCCTCGAATCCACCGGGAATGGCCGCGGAGCTGGGGCACGAGCCGGGATCAGCTGGGAGGAATTAGAGGCAGGAAAAGCTGCTCAGAGTTCCCACAGAGCTCCCGAGGCTCCAGGCAGCAGCCCCAGCTCCAGAGCTCAGCGCGTGCTCCAGCCCAGGAGCTCGGGACATTTCATTCCTGACTCTTTGTTATAGATACACGTTATAATATTGGCTTTTTGCAAATATTGACATGGATTTTGCATGTGGGATGTTAAAGTAGCTTTGCTATAAAGATATTGGTTTTATTTCTGCTGTTGGTTAAGCTTGGGCATAGCAGTGAAATAGCTGATATGTGTTATAGATAGATGTCATAATATTGGCTTTTTGCAAATATTGACATGGATTCTATATGTGTGGCATTAAAGGAACTTTGTTATAAAGATATAGTTTTTAATTCTGTTGTTGATTAAGCTTAGTGAAATAGCTGATATAGGTATGAGTTATAGATAGATATAATACTACTGGGTTTTTGTAAATATTGAAATGGATTTTACATGTGTGATGTTAAAGGAACTTTGTTATAAAGATATAGATTTTATTTCTATTGTTATTTAGGCTTGGACATAGCAGTGAAATAGCTGCTATGTATTATAGATACATATTATAATATTGACTTTTTGCAAATATTGACATGGATTCTACATGTGGGATGTTAAAGTAGCTTTGCTATGAAGATATTGTTTTTATTTCTGCTGTTAATTAAGCTTGGATATAGCACTGAAATAGCTGATATGTGTTATAGATACCCATTATAATATTGGCTTTTTGCAATCATTGACATGGATTTCATATGTGTGCTTAAAACAAAAGATATATGTATATCTCTTGTTTTAAAGATACAGTTTTTATTTCTCTTGTTTATTAAGTTTGGACATAGCAGTGAAATAGCTGATATGAGTTATACATACACATTATAATATTGGCTTTTTGCAAATATTGACATGGATTTTACATGTGAGATGTTAAAGTAACTTGGCTATAAAGATATAGTTTTTATTTCTCTTGTTAATTAAGCTTAGACATAGTAGTGAAATAGCTGATAAGCCATATTCTAATATTGGCTTTTTGTAAATATTAAATTAATTATTATTAAACAAATATTAAATATTAATTATGGATTGTACATGTGTGGTGTTAAAGGAACTTTGTTATAAAGATACAGTTTTTAATCCTGTTCTTGATTAAGCTCAGTGAAATAGCTGATATAAGTATGTGTTATAGATACACATTATAATATTGCTTTTTGCAAATATTGAAATGGATTTTATATGTGTGGTGTTAAAGGAACATTGTTACAAAGATACAGATTTTATTTCTCTTGTTAATTAAGCTTGGACATAGCAGTGAAATAGCTGATATGTGTTATAGATACACGTTATAATATTGGCTTTTTGCAAATATTGAAATGGATTTTATATGTGTAGTGTTAAAGGAACTTTGTTATAAAGACATAGATTTTATTTCTGCTGTTATTTAAGCTTAGTGAAATAGCTGATAAGTAAGCTTGTGTTAAAATGCCCGCTAAAATGTTAAAATGTTTTAAATGTTAAAATAAGTGTGCTTGTGTTACAATACCTGCTGGGTTGGGATAACACCCAATGAACACAGGAGGAGCACACCTGGGCAGATCTGCCAGCCATCAGCACTCACCCTCTGAAGGCAGAGTGGGCCAAACCCCAAAATCTGGAGGGGGTAAAAAAGGACTAAAACCACAACCAAGGAATGTTCATGCTCTAAAAAGGTGAACCCAAGACGAAGCCGTGCTAAAACTTCTTGGAACATGTAAAGTAGTTTGGGGAAGTTTGCTGTGCATAAAGGTCTATGAATATGCTAGTGGCTGATGTAATTAAAAGGTAATTAAGGGGTGTCCCCAAAGATAACAGGGTGCTCTTGGCTGATGCCATAACAACCTTTGCTCTGTGGTCCTTGTCTCCCATTGTCCTTTATTAAACTTTTTACATTTTCACAGGAGTGTTTGTCACACTCAGCATTCCTGGGAGCATTTCCCAGCCCTGACCCTGCAGGGACGCTCCCAAATCTGCCCTGGGCCTCTTTCCCTCTTCCCAGTTATGTCCCAGGAGCTCCGTGTCCAGCCTGGCACAGCATTCCCATTCCCACTGCTCTCCATTTGGGATGTCTCCAGTGAGTCCTGCTCAGTGCCGGTGGCTCCCAGCTGCCCAGGGGGACTCAAATCCCTGGAGGTGGCACTTGGGGACATGGATGCATCCTTGGAAGTGCTGGGCTCGATGATTCCAGAGATCTTTTCCACCCTCAGTGATTCCACGGCCTCTCCTTGCCCCCAGCACAATTCCCAGGGTGGGATGGGAGCACCCAGAGCTCCCAGCAGCACCCAAGGGTCTGGATGGATCCAAATGGGAGCTGTGGGACACAGGAGGAGACTCCTTGGCCAAGCCCAAAATCAGGGAGCATTCCCACATTTCCTTCAGGAGCTGAATTCCCACATTTCCTTCAGGAGCTGCATTCCCACACCTTTTGGGAGCTTCATTCCCACCTCTTCTTCAGCTCCTGCATTCCCACCTTTCCTTCAGCTCCTGCATTCCCACCTTTCTTCAGGAGCCGCATTCCCACCTTTCCTTTAACTTCTGCATTCCCACCTTTCCTTCACCTCCTGCATTCCCACCTTTTCCTTCACCTCCTGCATTCCCACCTTTCCTTCACCTCCTGCATTTCCACCTTTTCCTTCAGCTCCTACATTCCCAGCTTTCCTTCAGCTCCTGCATTCCCACCTTTTCCTTCAGGAGCTGCATTCCCACCTTTTCCTTCACCTCCTGCATTCCCACCTTTCCTTCAGGTGTAACTCAAATTCATGGAATTTGGTTCCTGTGTTGAGCAGGAACAGGATGGAAACTGGAAGTTTTCCATGGGCAGAGTCGAGGGCTGGGATCCTGGTTTATAAAAAGAGGAGATTTGAAACAGAAAGAAAGGGGTGCAATCCAAGGAACTCAGTCCAAAACTATCCCTGGATTTATTTAACTGCAAAATCTTGGAATAGTTCAATATTGGAATCTGCTCCTGGATCATTCCCAGATAAAAGGACTGGGAATGGGCAAAGGCCACGGCAAACTCATGGAATCATTTCAGATGGAAAACAAAGCCCCACTCCCTTTATCCCCTTTTCATGCATCCAGAGGAAAATCCCTGGAAATGTCCGAGCCTGGGGCCAGCTGCTGTTCCTGTGAGGAATTTCACAGATCCCAGGATTTACACCGGAATAACAACGGGGTTTGTGTGGATCCAGGGATTTTTTTATTTCCCTCTTTCTGTCCCGTCTGGGAGTGGGAAGGTGGGAGGGAATTCCTGGGCTGGTTTTAAAGGAGGCTCTGTGGAGACTTTAGGAATTCCCACCCCTCTGGGAAAGAAAACAGGATGAAAATTCCCTCCAAATATTCCAACAAACAAACGAGCAAACAAACAGGGGTTGTTTTTTGGGAGCAAACAGTTCTGGAATGAAGGGAATGAGGTCACAACCCCGCTCCCAGTTTGGTTTTGTGGGATTTTTTAGGAGAATGGAATATCCAGACCGGAAAAAGAGCAGCTCAGTTTTTAGGGAGCATTTTGGGTGGGGAAAATGGACAAGGAAGAGCTGGAGGAATTTCACCCAGGACTAGGATTGGAAGCCTATCCAGAAAAATCCAGGAATATGCTGAGTTGGAAGGACCCACAAGGATTATCCCCCCACCCCTGTCCCCAACAATCCCACTCTGTGCTTTGGAGCATTGTCCAAACACTCCCAGAGTTTGGGAATTCCCTCTTGGGAATGTGCCATTCACTGGGGAGCCTGTTCAGTGCCTCTGGGGGAAGAACCTTTTCCTGGTATCCAACCTAAAAGTTCCAAAGAATAAAGGTCCACGATTCCCAAAACCTTACAACTACACAGCTAAAAATCCCGAACTACAATTCCCAAAAACTCTAAAAATATAAAACTAAAAATCCAGAATTGCAACTTCCAAAACCCTCAACATCCAGAATTGCAATACCCAAAAACCCTACAGCTGCATTACTAAAAATCCAGAACTGCAATTCCCAAAAATCTACAAGTACACAACAAAAAATCCAGAACTGCAATTCCCAAAAACCTACAAATACACAACTAAAAATCCAGAATTGCAATTCCCAAAAACTCTAAAAATATAAAACTAAAAATCCAGAATTGCAACTTCCAAAACCCTCAACATCCAGAATTGCAATACCCAAAAACCCTACAGCTGCATTACTAAAAATCCAGAACTGCAATTCCCAAAAATCTACAAGTACACAACAAAAAATCCAGAACTGCAATTCCCAAAAACCTACAAATACACAACTAAAAATCCAGAATTGCAATTCCCAAAAACCTAAAAGTACACAACTAAAAATCCAGCATTACAATTCCCAAAAACCTACAAATACACAATGAAAAACCCAGAATTGCAATTCCCAAAACTCCTACATCTACACAACTAAAATCCAGAACTGCAATTCCCAAAAACCCTACAACTACACAACTAAAAATCCAGAACTGCAATTCCCAAAACCCTAAAAATCCAGAATAGCAATTCCCAAAATCCCTACAAGTACACAACTAAAAATCCGTAACCCAGGGAATCTGGAGTCTTCCCGTGCCTCTTCCCAGCAGGACAAAGTAAGGAAAGAGTGGAAAAGGAAGCAATTTTCAGGGGTTTGGAAACTGAGGTCTTTTCTCTTCCCTCATCCTAAATTTGGTGGGAAGTGGAACAGAATTCCTTGGCTCTGCTGCTGTTCTGGCCAGTTTAGGGGCATTTTTAAATATGAAACCCAAATCCAATTATTGCCTTCTTCCCTGGGCTCTCCAGAACAAATCCCATTCCTGCTCTGTCCCAGGATTGGGAAACCTCTGGATCATCAGGTAAATGTGAGGAACCTCTGTTCCAGATCTTCTCCAGGCAGAACAATTCCAGACCCCTCCATCATCCCGTGCTCCAGCCTTCAGCCATCCTGGTGTCCCTTCACTGGGCTCCCTCCAGGGTTTCCATGGATTTCCTCTCCTGGGAAGCCCCAAACTGGACAGTGCTGGTGTCCATAATCCCCCCCCATTCTTTTCCATAAATCCCTTTTCCAGCTCACAACAGAGCTATGGGATTGGGATCCCAAATAATGGAATTACTCCTTCCAATCCTTTTCCTCAGCAGTTTTCCATGATTTACTCCTCAGTAATTCCTCCCTTTGTCTTTCCCTTTTCCAAGCCCTGCCTTGCACTCTTCCCTCTCCCCAAGTCCCTCATCTGTGTTCCATGTGCAACAGCCCTTGGAAATCCTGCAATTCCACTGCCTGGCTCCTAAAATATTTAGGGATGGAGCAAGGGCAGCCAGCTGGAAATCCTCTCAAGCGTTGGAGTGTTGAAACCAGCTCATTCCCTGCTCCAGACCAGGATTCCCCTCCTTTATCCCTGTTTTTAATGCTCCCTGGTCCCAGATAAGATTTTTTGGGATACCCTGCACAGAAAGAGCACCTCAGCCTTCCCAAGAATATCCATTCATGGATCCAAACCCAGCTGCTCTCAGATCTCCAGCTGGTGGTGGCAGGGCCATAAAAGTGCCTCTGAAAGGGGCTGTTTTTATGGGATTCCTTTGGGAATTCCCTCGAGGTGTCCTGGGATTCATCCCCACACGGAACACACCCGGGGGGCTGTTCCAAGCGCCCCGGCCAGATGGGACACACATTTTGGGAATCCAGATTTAAAAGCTCCATGGAAATCTTTTGTTTGTTTTCTTCCCAGAGTGGAGAGATAATTTAATAACCCAGCCCTTAATTAGTACCACAATTAACGAGATTTAGGAGCTGCAGCATGAGGACGTTCCCTGGAGCTCCTACAATCCCTTTCAAGTCCCATTGCTTCATCCCGGCCTTGGAAATTCCCAGAGCTCTGCTCCCCGAGCTGCACGAAGCCTCTGGAGCAGGTCCCACCCATTCCAGAGGGTCTCCAGGCTGGAATTTGTCACTCCTGGGTTTATTCTCCATCAGTGGGAAGCGCCTGGAGTGGAGGTGTGGGTGCAGACACAATAGCAAGGTACCTGGAAAAATCCTTCGTGGACTTTTCCTGGAATCTTGGAGGGGCACATCAAACTCAGAGCAGGACAGAGAGACCCCGAGCTGGGACAGGGCAGGACTTCTGTGGGGAATCCCAGTGGGACTGGAGTTTAATCCACATTTCCCACAGTTTCCATCCCAAGAGCGTGTGTTGGGTTGGCGTGGCCAGGCTTTGGCAGTGATGGAAAATCCCCGGGCAGGGACGGCTCCCATTATTCCAGGTTGGTCAGAATTCCATCCAAAGTGGCCTTGGGCACGGCCAGGATCCAGGGACAGCCACAGCTGCTCTGGGCACCCTGTGCCAGGGCCTGCCCACCCTCAGTCAGGAATTCCTTCCCAATGTCCCATCCAACCCTGCTGCTTTTCAGTTTGGATCCATTACCCCTCATCCTGGCGTTCCAGGTTCTTGGGAAAAGTCCCTCTCCATCTTTCTCGTATCTCCCTTCAGGTTCTGGAAGGCTGCAAAAAAGAATCCTGGAATGGTTTGGGCTGGAAAGACCTCAGAGCCCATCCAGTGCCACCCCTGCCATGGCAAAGACACCTCCCACTGTCCCAGGCTGCTCCAGCCCCAATGTCCAGCCTGGCCTGGGACACTGCCAGGGATCCAGGGGCAGCCACAGCTGCTCTGGGAATTCCATCCCAGCCAGGAATTCCCAATTCCCAATCTCCCATCCATCCCTGCCCTCTGGCACTGGGAGCCATTCCCTGTGTCCTGTCCCTCCATGTCTTGTCCCCAGTCCCTCTCCAGATCTCCTGGAGCCCCTCCAGGCCCTGCAAGGAGATCCAAAGTCTCTCTTATCCAGGCTGGAACGCTCCTGGGTGGGATTCACCTGCAGCTCCAGCCTGTCCCACTCTGCATCCCAGTGGAACAAAGGCAGAGGAGCTGCTGGGTGGTCCCTCCTGCAGGACACGGGATCCCAGGGGTGGAAAAGCTGCTGAGCTTTGGGAAAGCAGAGCCTGCAGGAAGCTGCTGAGGCCTCTGTGGTGAGCACACACATGGCAGCTGGATGAGATTTATTCCAGCGGTGGGAATGATTAGGATCAGGGGAAAAAGCCACAGCTCACACGACTTATTCAAGGAGGAGGGAAGGACCAGCACAGCACATCCCCTGTAGAATTCCAGGGAAAATTTCAGGCACCTTTCTCCCAGGGATAAGGAAGGTGAAGTGCAGGTGCCAGGCAGGATTGGATTGCAGCTCTCCAGCCTCTCCCCCACACCTGGGCCTGGAGCTCCAAATCTCAGCAATATCCCAAATTCCAAAATGGCCCCAAAATGCACGAGTGCTCCCAAATGGAGCAGAACTTGGATCAGTTCTGCTCCATTTGCACCTTGCAGTTCATTGTCCCGTTCCAGCTTTAGCCCAGGCAGTCCCACCCTGCTTGTTTTTCTCTCTCCAGCCCACGGGGTTTGTGCTCTGGGGCTGAGATTTGGATCATTTGTCCTTGGTGCCCAGCTGGAGCAGGAATTGTTTTGTCTCCCTGCTCTGTGCACAGAGCTCACCATGCCCTGATGTGAAGCTCAGACCCACACACTAAAGCAGCACAGAATCTGAAAATATAAAAGCCAAAACCTGAGGCATCACCATAACTCCCTGAATTTATTTTTTTGTCCTTCCCATGTGCTCCCTGTCTTCCCTCCATGATCCATCCCTGCTTCCCAATCCAGCTGGGAAGTGAGAGGAGCCCGTTTGGTTTAGGGATTTTCTGTCAATATCACATCATGGGACAGCCGGGAATGCCACGGAGGGAGAGGGCACATCCCAAAATTCCCTCCTCCTTCAATTCCCTCCGCCTGGGAGCCACCCATGTGGATTTTAAGGCTCCACTCTGCAAGATGTCAGACTCCCGTTCCGTAGGAATGTTGTTCCCTCTCACAAAGGGAAATAATTGAAACCGAGGAGGGGAAAAAAAAAAAAAGAAAAAGAAAAAGAAAAGGGAAGAAAGACTGGAGGGAGAGCTCCGGAGTCTCCCAGGGATTCTCTGGAAAATAGGCAGCCCCCTCCAGGCCTGGATTGCATCCCGGCCTCGGGAGCAGGGCTGGGAGGCTGCCACCCAACAGGACAGAGCGCTGGGAAGGGACTGCAGAGCTTTGTGATGGAATTCCAGGCTGCATCCCAAGCCACGGGGACGGGAAAGCCTCGGGATAAGGGGCAAGAGATGGGATCTGAAGGCAGGGAAAGCAGGAGAGGTGGGGAAATTGTGCCTGGAGCAGGCTCTGAATCCTTATCATAGCCGGGACAGCCTCAGGGGATCGTTAACATATCATTTGCATATTCATATATTCATTAACGTCTCCAGCCAATCAGCAGCCTGTGCTGGTGCTGATGCAATGCAGGGAAACCCTTGGGCTGCTCAGCAGCTCCTTCATCCCTCTCCGAGCCCACGGACATGGAATGGTGTTGAATATCCCATATCCCATATCCCATATCTCATACCCCTTTTCCCATATCCCATATTCCATATCCACACCCCATACTCCATATCCTATAACCCATATCCCAAATCCCACATCACACATCCCATACCCCATATCCCATACCCCATATCCCATATCCCATACCCCATATATCCCATATGCCATATCCCATATCCCATACTCCATATCCCATATCCCATACACCATATCCCATATGTCATATCCCATATCCCACATCTAATATCCCATACCCCATAATCCATATATCCCATATGCCATATTCCATACTTCATATCCCATATCCCGTATCCCATATCCCGCATCCCATATGCCGTGTCCTATACCCCATATTCCATATATCCCATATCCCATATGCCACATCCCATATCCTATACCCCATATTCCATATATCCCATATCCCACATCCCACATCCCATACACCATATCCCACATCCCATACCGCATATCCCAAGGTGACCACTTTGGGACAATAATCCCAGCTTTAATTCCAGCTTGGAGGATCCTTGGAATACTGAATGGATTCTGTCAGCTCTCCCATCATCTTCAAACAGGACAAGTGCTGGAAACCCCACTCTGCTCACGGTGTCAGTGATAAATACCCAATATCCCATATCCCACACCCCATATCCCATATCCCATACCCCACACCCCATACCCCATATCCCATATATCCCATATATCCCATATATCCTATGCCTCATATCCTATATCCCATACCCTATACCCCATATCCATACCCCATATCCATACCCCATTTCCCATATCCTATATCCCATATATCCCATATATTCCATATATCCCATATATCCCATATATGCCATATACCCCATATCCCAAAGTGACCACTTTGGGACAATAATCCCAGCTTTAATTCCAGCTTGAAGGATCCTTGGGACACTTGATGGATTCTGTCAGCTCTCCCATCATCTCCAAACAGGACAAGTGCTGGAAACCCAGCTCTGCTCACGGTGTCAGCGATAAACATCCCCCATTCCTGATAATCCTTTATCCAGAAAAGATGGATACCCCAGCCAAGGAGAGCTGGACCATTTATTTGAAGATTTAATCTCTTTCCTCATGGACAACCTGTCAGAGCATCCAAACGCCTCCCAACCCATCTGTTTTCCAGGGAATAATGAGGAGAGCAGGACTCACAGCCACAGAGGGATTTTTTATTGCCACTTCAGGGAATTATCCCACATTTATCTTGTTTTGCCTGGAATTATTGACACCCCCTGCCCTTGCTCTGAGTGATCTGGGATTTTCAAACTTTGATGAGATTCCAGGGATTGCCCATTAAATCCTCACAGCCAATTAAGGCTCAGTCCTGCCATGATTGAGAAAATATTGGAGGGAAAAAAAAATTGGATTTGAATTTTTTTGTTGCCCCAAGTTGAGATTGTTGTGATTTGAATCTCAAATTGTTGTGATTTGAGGGGTTTCTACCACACTGTGACCTTTTAATCCCGGAATCCTGGAATGGTTTGGATGGGAAGGGATTCTAAGGATCATCCCAGTCCACCCCCTTCGCACCTTCCAGACAGCTCCAAGTCCCAGTGTCCAACCTGGCCTTGGGCACTTCCAGGGATCCAGAGGCCTCCCCTCCCTCATCCCCATTTGATGGAAAGGGAGGAGGTGAAATCCCAAATCCCAAATCTTTGTGTCCAGATTCTTCCTGAAAATATTTTTTTTTTGTCAGAGTCCCTGTTCTCTTCCCTGAGAAACATTCCCTAAAAGTTGTGGATTTTTTCTGTTCCCTCCCCATGGAGTTGACTCATTTCCAAACCCTTCTCCCAAGGGTTTCTGCCTCCAAATTCCAGTTCTGCCTCCCTTTGGATCGCAGCCTTGTCCTTAGGATCAGCTGTTTGCTCCCATGGATTTCCCAGCACCATTTCTCCATGGGCCCATGTAGGAATATCGAGGGATTTCCACTCCTTTTTGGATCTGGTGACCCTTAGGGAGATGTTTTCCCTACTCCAGAACTTGATGGAAGCCACCAGAACTCTAGGATCACCCCCTAGAAGCAATCCAGCCTCCTGGCAGCGGGAATTCCTCCCAGGCATGGAATGCAGGAGCCATAAATATTTTCACAGCTCCAAACATTGAGCGACTCCAACGGGAAGAGCCCACAAGATCTCCTAAGCAGACCCAAACAAGTGGAAAATCAACTTCTTAGGGGAAAAAATGTCAAAGGAAGGGATGGGAGAGCTGAGTCTGGAAAAACAGATCCCAAAAAACCATGGAAGAGTCAGGGCAGAGCGCACCAAGACATCACAGGGAGGGAAGGAGCTTTTCCAACACGGGATGTTCCCTATCCCATGGAAGTAATGGCTCTGTGTGAAATCATCTGTTTCACTTAATAGGAACTGGATTTTTCCCAATCTCCACAGGTTCAAGGCATTAATTCTTGGAGAGTCTTTGTTTATTCCTTGTTTTTCCTGGTGAGGACACCTTGGAATGCACTCACCAGTAAGGGATGCTCCAGCTTCCATCGGCATCCAGCCCTTGGCTCAGGAATTCTTGGCCCTCCTGCCTCTCCCTTTGGGAATTCTAGGTTCCCCATCTGCTGCACAAGACTTTTCCCTGCCCCAGGAATCTTGGAAACCAAACCTAAACTCCAGGAAAATGGTGGCGTTTCATCCTTGCAGCGATTCCCTCATTTTTAGCAGGAATAAGAACAGCAGTTCCTGGGGATTTTCTGGAGCAGGACTCACCTCATAACCGGAGAGCTGCAGACAGCTGGATTGTCTGTTTGCTATTAATCCCTGATTTTGTGTTTTCCCCGGAAGGGTGGGGGTAGGAATGCTGTGTTTACCAGCCCTGCTCACCTCCCACATTCCCCACGCTTCCCAGGGCAGTCAAATCCCTCCATCAGGTGCCTGTTCCCGTTTTCCAGACCCTCCGCAGGGAAAGAATCACCTCAGACCCCCCAGGTGCCACCTTGGACGCATCCAGCTGGTGCCATCTCTGGTGTTCCCGTGCCAGGGAGATCCTGGATCTGCCCCCATTCCAGCTGGAATGATGTGGGACGAAGCAGATTCCAGGAGCTGCCTCCCTCCTTCCCATGGTTTCAGTGCCTGGAGCCTCCCTGGATTCATGGAATCCAGGAGGAAAGATGAGCTCATGAGAAAATCCATGTCAGGCTCCATAGCCTGGGATCCCTCTTTGCCAGAGGGCGGGATGGAGGTGCTGCCCCTGGAGGTGTGGGATGAGGGAGAGGAACAAAGGCTGGGAATTGTTGGCCGCTCTCCCTTTCCCTCGGTGTTCGCCGAGAATTCCGCTCCTTCCGGACAGGGAGACACAAAGGTTGCAGGGTGTCGGTGACATCCTGACCCCTCCCGGCTCTGGATCCATCCCAACCCTTCCACACCCACCGGAGCAAGGTCAGGGAGCCCTCAGGGAGCAGGGGGTTCACACAGCGGTCAGGAGAACATTCCGAGGGCAGCCGGCTGCTCCGGGCATGCTAAACCAGGGAATCATGGAATCGTTGGGGCTGGGAAAGCCCTCCAAGATCATGGACTCCAACTCCCGGCTGCTCCGGGCATGCTAAACCAGGGAATCATGGAATCATTGGGGTTAGGAAAGCCCTCCAAGATCATGGACTCCAACTCCCGGCTGCTCCGGGCATGCTAAACCAGGGAATCATGGAATCATTGGGGTTAGGAAAGCCCTCCAAGATCATGGACTCCAACTCCCGGCTGCTCTGGGCATGCTAAACCAGGGAATCATGGAATCATTGGGGCTAGGAAAGCCCTCCAAGATCATGGACTCCAACTCCTGGCTGCTCCAGGAGTGCTAAACCAGGGAATCATGGAATCATTGGGGCTAGGAAAGCCCTCCAAGATCATGGACTCCACCATTCCCCAGCCCTGGGGCCACCACTGAATCCTGTCCCCAAGTGCCACATCCACAGAGCTTTAAAATCCCTCCAGAGATGGGGCTCCACTGTTGGAATTCAGGACATCCCTCTGGCTGTCCTGGAGTGCCAAAATCCCTGCCAGGGGGCTCAGAGACCCTGGCACAGAGCCCAGAATGCCCCTGTGACTTTGATTATGACCCGTGGAGCTAATTACCAACCTTATATGAAGATCTGCAAGCCACGAAAGTTTAAATACAATGACAGTGAATTTATCACGGAGTGAAAAATAGATTTTGAGGTTTTTATAATTGGGGTTCAGGGGACAAGATGGAGGAATCTGGGCATGTCCAGCCTTTCTCCTTCTTCTTCTTGGCCTCCATCTTCTGGGTGATGTTGGCGCTTTTGGACTGGTTTAGAGTAGAAGCTCACTGTCTAACACAGGTGATAGGTGGGAAAATCCCACACAACCTGGGAATTGCTGTTCCTTTGCCTTCCAGGGAATGGTTGACTTTGTCCAAGAAGAATTCCACCAGCAGTGATTGCCATACAAAAAAAAATAAAATTAAAAAATTTAACTCAAAGCAGGCATGAGTTTCTGTTGACTTTTTTATTGATTGTGTCATTCCATGATGATCCAGAAATACATTCTGTGATCCAGAAATACATTCCATGATCTGGAAATACAGCCCAGGGCAAGCTTTAACCAGCAAGATAATTTCTTTTATTACACAAAAATCAGGTAAACTTTCCTGAATGGGAGTGCTTCCACCTCCATGCAGATCCATGGAATTAAAAAAAAAAAAAAAAAAAAAATCTTATGGAACCTTCTTTTCAATGAAAATTGGGTTTTGCTTCTCAAAAAAACTTCACGAGTGACATCTCATCGGCACAGCTGGAAACCAGAAAAAAATTAGGAAAAAAGCAGGGAAAAAAGAGAGGATCTGACTGACAAGCTGAAATATTCCAGCATCTTTCCAAGAGGAATGTTTCATCCCTGTCTGAAGGAGTTCCAGTCAGGTCTGCTCCTCCCTCCTCCATGTGTTCCCTGTGGAATCAGAGCCGTGCCAGAGCTCCCCGGCTCCCAACATCTGCTCCCAGCTGCGTCAAGGAGCTGCTCAGACTCATCCTCCCAGAAACCATTCCCTGCCTTTTCCTGGCTCCAAGTGGTGCCAGCTGTGGAGCAGAGCCGGTGGCAGAGGCACAGGACAGGGAGGAGAAGCTCTGATGTCCCACACAACCCTGGAATCTATGGAGATCCAGAGAGGCAGAGCAGGTGAGGTCTTGTTGACTCACTGGAGCTGTCCTAGGGAATAATTTGTCCAGGGATGATGTTCCAGTCTTCCCAGATCTTCCTGTTGGGATAAAACCATATTTTTGGAAGATACAACAACTGGGATGTGAATTTTGCATTTCCTTCACTATCAAATCAGCCAAGGTTATTTAAACAGAAAGAGGTGAGGTTTTGATGGGATATTGGGAAGGAATTCCTGGCTGGGATGGTGGGGAAGGACTGGAATGGAATTCCCAGAGGAGCTGTGGATCCCTGGCAGTGTCCAAGGCCAGGCTGGACAGGACTTGGAGTATTTGGAGCAGTGGAAATGGACAAATCCCAGCCCAGAACTGGAGAACATCAGGATCATGCCAGGATGGATCCAGCTCCGAATGTCTCCAGGTCAGATGATGATTGCACAATTCCCACAGAAACAAGCAGGAAATCATGGAATCAGTTTGAATTTATCAATTTATCACAGATTTATCAATTTTGGATGAGATCATCATCGATTAAGTTCCAATAAATCTTCCCAGGGGGGCCGGAAACATCCAGAACATCCGTCATGTCCACATTTAGCTTTAGCACGGATGGATCCTCCCGTTTTCCATTAATCCACAGGCCCAGCAGTGCAGGAAGAAGCCAGGAGGACTCAGGAAAACCATCCCGTGCTCAGCCTGCTCTGCGGTGTAGACATTCCTCCCCTCCGGCATTTGGGAGCAGGAGGGGGCGTCGAGACAGGGAAAGCAATCCCAAATCCCACTCCAGCATCCCGGGATCTCACGCAGGAGCCCGTCAGCAGCCCGGGTTATCACTCCCCCTCACTCACTCATCACCTCCCACCCCTGCCAGCAGCGCAGCTCCATGCAGGGAACACATCTTGGCTCCACATTTTTTGGTTGGAATCAGGGAACGGCACATCCAGCCCAGATGTGCCTCCAGAAATTGAAATCTGCTGCGGTCGGGGGGTTCTGCTCCCCATCCTCTCACAGCCTGGGTCCGTGGGCAGATCCAAGTTCCTGGCCTTATTTTAGGATTTGGGTGGAAGCAGATCCAAGATCAAATGCATCCAAAAGGGTCCAGAGATGCGGTTTTCCCCATTCCAACAATTCCTCGTGCTTGGCAAAGGCAGCTGGCGAGGTCATTCCCACAGAGGGTGCAGGAGCAATCCCATCCCAAATTCTGGCCTTAAAAAGAGGGATAAGGACGAGTGGGAATCCCAGCCACATCCTGGGGGTGCAGGGATTGGGATGGACCTTCTAGCCTTGTCCCATTTACTTTTCCAGCTGTTCCTTTGCCTGCATCCAAATCCAAGCAGGAAAAATCAACCAAAGGAGCCCCAGGCTACAAACACTGCTGGCAACTCTTGGGAAAGCTCCACTGGGAATATTTCCAGTTCCTTTTCCACTTGTGGTGGGGTTTTTGGGGTTTTTTTTTTTTTTGGTTGGTTGGTTGTTTTGGTTTTTGGGGATTTTTTTTTCTGTTGTGTGTTTCCTTTGCTTTCAGTTGGAAGATCCCACCTGGATTTTTGGGTTCATCCCATTTTCTACCAGAGCTTGTCCACAGGACTTCAGACAAGACTTTGAGCCCTTTTTTTTTTTTAATTACAGGTACCTAAAAAAGTGAATTTTCAGAATTCAGAGGTTTCCAGCTGGACTTTTTTGATTTCTCCTTTGGGTGAGTGGATAAAGAAATCCCTTCGGACAGTTAAGGTCTAAAAGAAGAGCCTACAGAGGGTATGGATGGTGAGAAGGGGCTCCTCACAGGAATCCCAGGAATGTGACCCCCATTCCATGGTCAGGAAAGGTGTTCCCATGGGATGAGTCCCCTCATGAGTGGGGTTTGGCACCTGATCCAAGCAGGGATAATCCTGGAATGCAGCTCAGGGAGGAGGAGAGGCTTGGAGATGGTCCCAAAGCATCTCCCTGACCTCTGGTCCTGCCAGGCCATGGAGGATCCCAGCCAAGGAATCTCTGGAATAGGGAGGTGCTGCTGTCTTCCAGCTTTGGCTGGAGGATGAACCTGCTCAGGCTTCAGAGACAATTTTATTCTCCCAATAAACCACGTCCCAAGTGCCACATCCACAAACCTCCTGAGCTTCCAGGGATGCTGATAAGGAGGGAGGCAGCAACCACAGGAATTCCAGGGAATTTCTCCCGGGATGCAGGTGCAGTGGGATGAACGAGCTGCTGTCACTCCACGTTCCTTGGCAGGGTTAAAAAAAACAGCTGAGGGATTTGCCAAGTGCAACCTGACCTGGATCCCAAACTCAGTCCCAAAATTAACCATAATAATCCCATCATGGGTATCCCATGATGTCACTCCCAACAACCCCTTCCTGGATGAGACAGGCTCCAAATCCAGGTCTGCACGTGGAATCTCGGTGAGGAATCACCTGTTATTCCTTGGGTCTCTTTTCCTCCCCTCCATTCCAGAAGCTTTTCCCTATAAACATCCAGGTGGCCACAAAAGAGCTGTGAAGATTTCGTTTATAAAGGTGTGAGGGATAATCCATGGAAAGAGGCTGGAAAAACAGATGTGGGAAATTATTTCCAGGCTCACTTTCACTGTTGGATGCCAAAAAATGAGCCAAAAAAAGTCATTTAAGGGTGCTGGAGTGAAGGATCACCGGGCACCTCACTGGGAATGAACCTGTGTCCTTGGAAGCACAAATTCCACGTCTGGATTTTCCTCCATGCTGTTGGAAGTGCTGCACACACAGTTTGGGAAGCTCTGGCTCTGCTCAGCCTGGACAGAAGGTTGGGATGCCCTTGGCCACATCTCCTTGGGGGGCTTGGGGTCCTTCCCTCAGCTGGAAGGACACATCCTCGGAATCAGAGCCAAATGTGGAACAACACCTGGAAAATGGGCTGGAGGAAAGAAAGAGGTATAAAAATCCAGGGATTTGCATCAAGGTGGCAAAGTTCAGGAAGGAGGGATGATCTTCCCACCAGCTTTGCTTCTTCAGGATTCCCAGCTCAGAATTAAAGTTGAATTAAATTAAAATAAATTAAATTATTCCCCACCAGTGATCCCGAAGGGAATCAGCGGATTCCAGGATTCCATGGTTCCATTTTGATGCTCACGGCGTGGTGGTCGCACACTCAGCACGCACTGGAAGTTGTTCTTCATCTGCACAGAGCTCCACAACGTGCCTGGGAATTGCCTGGATGAGCAGGACTGATTTAGGTGGGATATTGAGAAGGAATTCCTCAGGGGACTGGAATAAATTTGCCAAGGCCAGGCTGGACAGGGCTTGGAGCACCCTGGGAGAGTAGGAGGTGTCCCTGCCCATGGAATGGGGCGGCACTGGATGATCCTTACGGTCCCTTCCAACCCAAACCATTCCAAGTTCCCAGGAGCCAAGGGTTTGAAAGAAGCTGGGATTTCTGGGAGGTTCCAGGAATGTCTTCTCCTTCAGGAACAGTGGGTTGGTCCTATTGGAATTTCAGTTTATGCTGTGGGAGCATCCAGAATCCCACAGCAAAAGGAGGAGGTGGAAGGGAAGGGGAAGCTCCTGCCATTGGCCCAAGGGAAGGGTTTTCCTCCTCTCTGGAGAGATTCCAGAATTACAGTCCAGAGAAGGATTGAACTCTTTCCCAGTGAGATCATGAATCTAAACCACCTTTAAGGGTCTCTTCCAAGTCAAACCATTCCATGCTTTCAGGAGGAGCTGGAACTTTGGAAGGAGGATGAGGAATCAGGAACATCCCTCTCTCACCGGGAATAGGATCCACTTCCTTCTCCCTTTGGTACCCACCAACCAAGGGCTCCATTGTGCAAAATTCCAGGGAAATCCAACAAACCCATCTGCTGGACACCAACTCTGATCATTCCTGCAGCATTTTTCAGCTCCAGGTCTAGACCTTTCCCATTCCTGTGCTGCTCTGGATGCACGAGGGATGATTCCATTGTCCCATTCCGTATTTACGGAGCCCTGGCCCCCAGCCAAGGAAGCACAGCTGTGCCCGATCCCAAAATACCCCTCTGGCAGCTCCCACTGGATTTTGGGATGGCTCCATGGCTTTGAACCCAAAGAGAGATGCCCAGGAAGGGAGCAAAGCCTTGCAGAAAGCCGGAATTCCCACATGGAATGGCAGAAATGGAGCCAAAGGATGATGCAAAACATTTTAGGGAATCACTCGGGGCTGGAAATAAAAGAGGCCTCAGGGGTCTCATCTTTTCCTGACCATGGGAGAAATCCGAGTTTGCACAAATCTGCAGCAGGAAAATAATTTATTAAAAAAAACAGAGGCGGCTCCAGAGGGTGTGGAAGCAGAAGAGGAATTTCAGACACGTCCCAAGCAGCACTTCCTGCACCTTTTTCATAGCAATGGGAAATAATCCTCTGGAAACAGGGCAGGTTGTCCTGAAAAATGGGGGGAATTGGGGCCTTTGGGTGTCATTTTTCATTTCCTCTGAGTCCTTTAGAAAATGCAGCTGCTGGGAGAGAAATGAGGTTGGTAAAATCAAGGATTTTACAGTCAGACTCACCGGATAACCTGGAATTTATATTCCCCAGCCTGGATCATAAATCTAAGATAAAAAAAAATCTGGATTACCTGCTCTTTTCTCTTTGCTGGGAATTCTTTTTTCCCCCAGGCACGGTGAGTTTAATTCTGTCTGTGCAAAACAATTCCAATTATAAATAAAGGCCGTGCTGCCTCTCTCCCTGGAGCTGCTCTCCCTCAGGGCTTATTCCCAAGGAAAGAAGGAAGGAAGGAAGGAAGGAAGGAAGGAAGGAAGGAAGGAAGGAAGGAAGGAAGGAAGGAAGGAAGGAAGGAAGGAAGGAAGGAAGGAAGGAAGGAAAAAAGGAAATGTCCTTGAAATAGGCCAAGGAGGAATCTTACATGGAAAAAGGAGTTGAACTGGAGAAATGCACAAGGATCCTTGGATTGGGGTGGTTGTGGGACTGTCCTGCTCATGGGACTCATGGACTCTTTATATCCCAATTAATGGAGAGAAAAACTGGGACTCCACCCAAGCTTGGAAGGAGAGGATTTGGGGTTTCTCCATAAAAATCTCCATGAAAAAAATGGCAGCTGGAGAAGGACTTGGGACAAGTTGTTGGAGAAACCAAACTCTCCCAGGGCGCTGTGGTTGGTGCAGCTCCCCTTGGGGAAGTCCAAATGCTGTAAAAATAAAAATAAAAGCTGGAATCTCCCGTAGGACAAAGCCATCTTGGGATGTCCCATCTCAAGAGCAGCCTGTCCCAAAAAAACCAAAAAAAAACCAAATTCCTTGGGAGCAGGGGAGCTGAAATCTCCTTTTTGGTGGGTTTTGTTGAGTTGGGGTTTTTTGTGGTTTTGGGGTTTGGGAGTTTTTTGTGGTTTTTCCATTTTTTGGTTATTGTTTTTTAAGGTTTTTTTTGCTTGGGGTTTGTTTAGGGGGTTTGTGGGGGTGGGTTTTTTGCTTGTTTTTGTTTGGGTTTTGGGGTTTTTTGTTTGTTTCTTTGTGTTTATTTGTGGAGTTTTTTGGGGGAGGGTTGTTGGTTTTTGTTTGTTGTTTCTTTGGGCTGCTTTTTTGTTTGTTTGTTTTTGGTTTGTTGGGGGGTTGAGGATCTTTTGTTTATTTTTTGCTTGTTTTGGTTTGGGGTTATTTGTTTCTTTGTATTTCTTTGTTTGTTGGAGGTTTTTGGGGAAGGGTTGTTTTTTGTTTGTTGGGTTTTTTGGGTTGTCTTTTTGTTTGTTTTGGGTTTGTTGGGGGGTTGGGGTGTTTTTTGGTTTATTTTTTGCTTGTTTTGGTTTGGGGTTTTTTGTTTGTTTCTTTGTATTTGTTTGTTTGTTGGGGCTTTTGGAGGGGTTTGTTGTTTTTTGTTTGCTGGTTTTTGTGTTGTTTTGTTTGTTTGTTTCGGGGTTGTGGGGGGCATTGAGGTTGGGGGGTTTTTTTGTTTAGTTTTTGCTTGTTTTGGTTTGGGGTTTTTTGTTTGTTTCTTTGTATTTGTTTGTTTGGGCTTTTGGGGGGGGTGTTGGTTTTGGGTTTTGTTTGTTATTTTTTGGGGGGTTTTTGTGAGGTCCCACCAATCCCAGAGACGAAGCAGCAGCAAAGAAACCTCTCCCAGCACAGCTATTCCCAATCCCTGCTTCCCAAACAGCATCCAAGGCTCTGCCAGAGCCACCTCTGCCTTTTCAGGATTTCTGGGAGCATCCTCGCACTGAGGGTTCTGGATTTGCAGCACATCTGGCTCCTGGAGGGGGCTGGGAAAATCGCGGAGCTGCTGCTGGAGGAGGAGCACCAAGGGCTGGTGAGATTCCTGGATCAGATTCCAGGCTGGGATCGAATTCCAGGCTGGGAATCGATGCCGGGGCTGCTCTGTCCATCCCCAGCCCCGCTCAGGTTACAAACTCAGGGCAGGAAAATTGATCTCCCGTCCTGCTGGATTAACCCTTGAGGTGCCCCGGGAG